>NW_019174280.1:2070051-2079931 GCF_002260705.1 Seriola dumerili
GACATCGTCAGCCCCCCCCCCACTTCGGGTTCGGGACAGCAGCAGTGTCCTGTTTGAGAGTCGTCATTGCAAAATGTCTCTCTGTTCTGCCCCAGTCATTAACCTGACGGTCCGTCTCCATCTATGACTCAGAGGAATAAGATACATCTGTCATGATACTCCACCCGCCGACCAGATGTCCTCGAACCTTCCACCTGCTCACCTGTTTGCTATTCCCAATCGCTGGAACCTCAACGCCCCCTTACACACCTGTTCCTCATTTCCCTCATTTGCTCCCCTGTAGCAGCCCTTTCCCCCCAGTCAGCTGTCAGATGCTTTATTCATGTCTCAAGACTCTCGGTCTTGTTCCCTTGCCTTCTGCCCCCCCCCCNGTCCGCCCTGTGATAGACCTGTGCAGGGTGTACGTTGGCCAACTTGAGCATTTATACTTTTAACTTTACATTCATTCACATCAAGGAGTTGCCCAGTTTACCCAGCTGGAGTAACTGGGGATGCTGAGAGTGTTTGGTTCAAAAATACAGGGAGAGTAGTGACAAAGGAAGTGTGTGTGTGTGTGTGTGTGTGTGTGTGTGTGTGTGTGTGCGTGTGCGTGCGTGCGTGCGTGTGTCCTCACCCAGATATTCTCCATATTAAAGCCATTTCAGGCTCACCTGTGGTGCTGTAAATGACCACAGTGGTAATAAGTCCTGTAGCAGCTTATTATAAACTCCCTCCTGTGAGAGACATAAACTGTATAGTGTACTTCTTTATAACTTCATTATATTCAAACCACGTCTTCTTGAGCAAATGAAAATTAGCCTGTAAGATTTTTATACTCTTATTTTAGTGTTTGAATTTGTTTTGAGTAATTATGAACACTGTAGTTGTTAGATTCATTTCTGAATACAGCCCAATGTTACTCTATATGCTGTAAAATGAAATGTGTCTTTATCAGAGACTCTTCTCTCCATGTTTATATTCAAATTAATAAGGAAAATATATTTATTTATGAAAGGTCCATACTGTATGATAAGTGAGATGTCCATGTGTAGTGTGATTATAGATCAGGTCTAGGTTCTATATTAATACTGTGAAAGTATCAAAGCCTCAGTCCACAGAGAAATACACACAGCCTGTATTCAGAAACTGAGCCTTAAAACCAGCCGTCAGGACTCCTGGAACTTTGTGATGTCACAAAAAACAGCCACCGCCCTCAGTCATGTCCCAAGCCCCGCCCACCTGGACCCACCATCCAATCTTGCAGGATTTGGTTTCTGTGAGTGTTTACCAGAAATCTGCTACATTTTTTTCTATCAGTCAGAAACCAGTCAGCCAATCAGAAGAGAAGCTCAGAGCCTCCTCTCTTCTGATTGGCTCACCAACCTGTTGTGACTAGAGCTCCAGAGAGAAGCCTGAGAGAGGAGATGTAAAACTATATTGAGATGGTTTTTGGTTCTTAAAACCACAGATATATCTTCTTATGGATCATCACTTCAAATAAAACATTGGAAAGGTATAAAATCTGGGACTTTTTAAAATCAATCAGAGACAAGCAGCTTCATATTCACCGTACATCTCATCTACATCTGCTCAAAAAGTGATATGTATATTCAAAATGTCAAATTATTCCAGACAACACACGTCTTTGAAAAAATTAAAGAAATGCAATTAGAATATGATAGAAAATGAATGTGTTTTCTGTTCAGGTTCTGACCTCAAAGGCTCCATGTAAACATAGCAGTAGACTAACTGTTATCTCTTAGCATGAATGGCTCTCTGCATTGAAAGTTGTTATTAGAGAATGTACAGGAGAGCGGGGGGGGGTCTCTCTCAGGGGTAGTTGGACAGAAAAGCCATGAGAGGTGAGTAGATAAAAAGGGGGGGTTGCAGCCAAGGAGAGACAAATGAACAAGAGGTAGAGAGTGAGGGAGGGGGTCGGAGCGGCAGAGGCTGTGAAGAGAGACGCTAATGGAAAAAAAATGAGAGTGCCGGAGAAAAATAAAAGTGTGAAAGATAAACAAGGGGGCACGTCTGGAGCCACTCTCACTGCCCTGTGAGGCTCAGACTCATCATGTGCAGCGTGCTATCTGCAGACAGCTGGATGCAGATCAGTGCACCAGACTTACTGGATTTCTGAGGCACATTTTGCATTGACATTTCTTTTTATTAAAGGCTTTAAACTAAGGCTGCGTCCACACTACTAAACCATCTCTGTCCAGATGAGCGTTTTAGCTCCGTCTCAGAAGCGATCTCTGACCATACAATCTCACATCCACGTACACTGAGTGTGTGTGTAAACAGGAAGCAGACTGTCCATTCTGCAATTGATTAATTCCATAGAACACTACTAACGAGGAACAGTGAAGACAGTTGTAGCGTTAAAATGCAGAGTTTAACTCCGCAACAGCTGCTATCAAAAACAACAAGGTCAGTACCTCTTGTATTTCACTATCCATGTTGCATTCACCACTGGTAGTCAACCCAATCAGGGATCGACCGTTTGTGTGCACGTCAATGTTTCTAAAGGTCTTGGTTTCTAGACGTCCAGGCTACAATGCAATCCTTGAGTTGTCACACTAAAACAGGTCCAGCAGCATTTCCAAACGTTTCCGTTTTTTGGCGCTTGAAAATTCCAGAGTCTTGTGGACACCAGGTGAAAACATAGCAAAGGGATGCATTTTAACACGAAAAACATAGTAGTGTGAACGTGGCCGTATGCGTGTCAGATCCTACAGAAGCATATTAAACATCTACTCCCCACAACTTATCACATCCACCAATCAAATTACATCACACAGGTGTGAAAGAAGATGGGTTTGAGCTTATCTGTCAAACTGTCGATTTTTATGTGAACAACAGTATGAATGTCAAGACAAGTGTGTCCCATTATTCCCCAGCTTTATAATTCATTGTGTCTCACTTTGATGGCAGGCTATTCACATTTGCCTCGAGAAACAATCAGATCAGCCTAACCCTCCGTCCCCTTGATCAACCAACATGTACTCTGAAACTGGAACAGCTGCACACATCCACACAGATGTACCAGCGGCCTCTTCATAATATTGTTGGGAATATGTTTTAAATGTCATACCAGTTTTTTCTTTATTAGAATTTAAAAAGCTTGTATTCTTAAGTGAGCATTCAAATTTGAGTTGCTGAAATGATACTAAAATGTAATTCTGAGGCTTTCAGCAATTCAGTCATTAGCATAAGAGGTTGTGAACTGAAGTGATGGTTGAGTGAGATGTTTGCCAAATCATCCAGTAGCTGTTAAGATACTGGACATGTTGGACAAATGCTGAGAATGAAAAAGCAAAGCCAGAGAGGTGAAACAGAGAAGGAAAGATTTCAGATTTCAGCACTGGCAAAGTGTTTTCTCATTATTTCTGTCATGGCCACCGTTGCTTTGATTGGTGTGATTGGATGCAGGGAAGCAAACCATTATCAGAGAATGAATTGTAAGTTTTAGCATAATAGCTACTCAGCTAATACACTTAGATGTTCAAATTAAATACTGGTGTTACTGCCTGTCCCATTTAAATAACATGCACACACAGCAGTCTCCACTCCATCCAAAACATCTCACAGTTACAAGCTCAAAGTGTAGTTGTTGCTCTGCTGCTGTTATACATCTAGGAGCTGGCTTGTGAAAGTACAAATTAATGTTTAATTAATGTTTCTTGACCAGCAGGAAAACCCTCGGATGGGCAAGTAATGGAAAAAAAACTGTCTTCATTCCTTTTTAAGTACAACTGTCAAATTATCATCTCTGAGCTGCACTTTTCCCCTGTCAAGATGAGCCCAGACTCGTCAGACACAGGTGTAATTAACAGCGGTAAGTGATGGCTCAGGATTGAGAAATGAAAGTCATTTTAATGAAAAAGATTTTTCTGCTTTGACAAGTGAAAATATCTGTCCACAGAGAGATGTTGCCATATGGAGAAACAAATGACCAAGCTTCTGTTTAGGATCGTGCAACTGTACTAACACATGATCCAAATGAACCAAGAAATCCTCCCATCACTCACTGTTTGAGAGTTATGAGCCAAAACATGAAATGGTGCTACTGGTAGTTCAGAGCTGCACCAGAAACTAAAACGTTCCTGTTTCATAGTCTTTGCTGAATTTCCTTTAAATCTGTTGTCTTTATTGAGAAATTTTTAATCTTTTATTTTTACATTAAAGTCACTGCACACAATCAATGTGCGCTTTTACTGGATTTAAATTTACTTTGTGTGGTTTATATTAAGCTGCGTTCAGAGAGCCGGTGGTTCGCGCTGATGGCTGCACTGATGTTTTGCACATGAATGGGTGGTGGCAGGGCACAACTCCGCTGCTGAATCTACCAGCTACATCCAATACAACAGGAGTACAATAGCATGTCTAGTATTGCGTTCAATTACTCTCAAAAGCCGCTGTGGATAAAAGCCACGCGCATTCTGTGATGCGAGCGCACAGAACAGATCAGCGAGTGGAAAACCCACCTCGCGAGGGAACATTTCCGCTCCGCGAGCGAACAGTCCACACGGAGCCTCACATCGCGCTCACAATGTTTCAACACACCGCTCGTCAAGTTGACTTGTGAGACTTTGTAGGCGGGGCCAGTGGCTAATGTGTCTGCTTCCTTTGATTGGTCAGTTTGAACACCTATAAGAAGAAGGACTAATTAAACACCCTAGTTTAGCTAATTTATATCAATGCCATTGTTTAATAGCCCCAATGGTCAAACTTGGTGAGGGGAATTCAGATATTTCCTCATGTAGGTTTCTGTGGTTGCCATGGTCACACAGAGCTGTGGCAACAATAAACTAAAGTGGCGCATGTTCAGAGGAGTGGAGGTTGTCCATCCTCTTTGCTTCTGTCACCTCCCTCAGAAACCGCTCGCGGCCTGAAAGCTCCTTTGCTTTGTCAAGACATGGCCACCTTCCTTAACATGATGATAATGTGCAGATCCTGGTGGATTTAAGTCGGTGGCTGAAGCTACTCAGCAGCTCCAAGCAGATTTAAATAAAAGACCTGTTGGCGTCAGGTCTCTGCAGTGAATCCTGTCAAAGTGTCTGAAATGCTCAATCCCTGCCCTCATTTTGAATAAGCCTGTCTCGATAATGTCTGAAATACAACAACAACATCCTTGTTTATTCAACTTTGCTCCAGTTAATATGTGACATGTCAGAGGTTTTGATGAACTAACAAATGTCCAGCCAACCACCACTCTCTCCTATGGGCATATTGACACCAACAGGTGCGTTCAGACACTCACCTACTTGCTGTAAATTCAGCTTATACTTGATTGTCTATTTGAAGAGCTAAGAGCCCATGGTGACAACTATTAGTTAGGCTGCCGTAAATGTGTCCTGTCTCAACCTTTTCATGTTGCTGAAAAAAAAGAAGAAAAAAAAAAGATTTCTATCAAAATATGTGAAAATTGCTGTAGCCTGAGAGTTGATGTGTTTGTGTGCTCGTAGAGGAACATTTATCTCGAGTCTTTATGAGAGTCAAGCATCATTTTCAAACACAGAAAAGTGAAGCATGCCTGGCACTGAAAAACACATCAAACATCTTAAAGAAAAAAAGAAAAAACACCATCAAAATGTAATCAAAAGTACGTCACAGCATAATCTTTTTCTGTAAGTGGTTGTTGTGAATATACAACACGTTGATCTGCGCACACGTCATCACCTGTCGGGTCATGCAAAGCAGCAACATAAAGTGTAGACACTTATCATTTGCACGGCTCTGTTAGTCTGTGCATCCACCAGGAACCTCTACTGAGACTTTGAAGGAGTCCCTGGCACTCGGACCCCCAGAAGCCAGAGCAGTGGTGACCATCTTGAGTGATGGAGAACTAAGAAGTCAGATTATACCCATACATGACATACAAGTGATTTTGCTTTGGTTGAGAGTATTATGGAATGTGTCAAGAAATTAGTTTTGTTGTGACTGACAGACAAAGCTGGTTAGGGTCAGTAAATGTAAAACATAAGAGGGTCTGTGGATAGCTCTTTTTGGGAGACTTCCTTGGAAATATTTAAAAACTATTTGTAAATTATGGAGCTATAAAGTAGTTTTACCTTAATTTGCTGTCGGTTCTGTTTGCTGTTGACATAATGTTCCATCTGTTTCACATTAAAAGCCCTCCACAGGCCCAGGGAAGATAATCCTTTCCCTCCTATTCCCTGAAAAGGTTCTGCTATTAAAGCTCTACAGGAAGTGTGGAGAGTCACTAACACCTACTTAATAGTGTGAAAGAATGTCAAAGCAATTAATGCATTTCTGTTACCCAGAATTTACTTGGGACTGGTCATTACTGGGCTGGGCCACCCTGTGAAGGAAACTCATCTCAGCCACTTGTATCAGTGATCTCATTCTTCTGTCTACTCCCCAAACTCCATTACCACATGCACCTTGGGAGCTTTGACTTCCTTTTTGGAGGTTGCCTGTCAAACTAATGTTCTTAGCCTCTATCACGAACAAGATACTCAAGATACTTGAGCATTTTCAGTTGGAGCAGTGACTCCCTTCCACAGTTTTCCAGCACAGACCCTTGGCCTCAGACTTAGAAGTGCTGACTCTGGGCTACTTACTGGTCTAGTGTGTGCTGGACCACATTGTCTACAAAAAGCAAAGATACAATCCTGAGTCAATCATGCCAATACTCTCTCATTACCTTGGCTAAACATTGAGAATATGCTCATGAGAATCAAAAACAAAATTGTTGAAAGGCACAACCCTGGCAGAACCCAGTGCCCAACTGTTGCACTGGTTTTTCAAGGACCAGAAGAGTGGTAGCAGTGGTCCCAGCACACCATATTCCTGTCACGGATCATAATGGTCATGTAGAATGCATGGGCAAACTCTTTTAACAAAGACTGTAGGTCTTGCTGGATGTTCTGTTTAGCAAAGGTACAGTGTTTAGGGCTGAATGGTACCCAGTGGATACAAAGAGTAACAGAGCCACAAACCAAACACTACTTAAGAGGTTTTCCTCTACCCAGGAGATATTTTGGTTTGCAAGGCTTCTGGTAGCGTTTTACTGCTGTACCTGTTTTCAGTTGATCTCCAAATCTCCATGATTGTAGCAGGAGTTCAGAGCGAGAGACAGAGAGAGAGAGAGAGAGCATCCTGTAACTGGAGAATCAAATGTTGGCCCAATGCTCCCAACCATCCATCAGAAGACTTGTTCATGTCTCAGTTACAGTGTCACCAAAAAGATGAAAATGGCTTTTTATATCAATCGATGATGAGCATTCCAGCAACTTAGCGCAGAGAAACAAGCTTTCACAGCTGACATGCGAGTGTGGTACCCATGCTACCAACAAGACCGTCCATCCTCTCAGTCTTGGATTTGCAGTTTGTTAAACCTTCCCTTGCAAGTTTTACCTCTCCCAACACATTAAGTAAGATGTCTGAATTTATCAAACATATCTTGATAAATCTGTTTGAGGAATCTGTAGAAGAGTGAAGCATTTTTTCAGTTTGATAGGATTTTTGCTTCCCTCTGATTTCTGACCTTGTATTTCCGAGAGGCACTTTTTGTTTGGTTGCCAAGTTTAAGGTGGAGATGATGAAGTCCGATGTGTCGGGAGCAACTGGTACAATCATCCACTTGGTACAAGGCCTGTAGAGTTTCCTCTACCTGTCCACACAGACTAAAATTTTGCACTGAAGTACCTCTCCTGGTCTTGCAGCTGCAGGAGTCCAAGTTCACAGACGTCCTGAGATGAGGTGAAGCTGTAAGTCCTTGACTCCGAGCCTCCCGCTTCACAGAGCCACCTCTTGTCTGTTGGAGCTACCATTGGCTGCTGGAGCAATGATGGCTGCGGTGGGCGTGGTCTTCTTGATGGAGGTGAGACGTATGTGGGAGGTGCTATGCAGGTAGCTGGCCTGGCGCTCAGGGCGGTGACCTCGACCACATCGCAGCTGACTGAGCAAGAAAAAGAAAAAGTAAAGTGAGACCATGAGACCTTGACAGAAAAACTAATGTTCTTCTCTAATTCCCAATAATTTTACTGAATCATGTAGTATTGTATCTATGTTGAGGTTCAAACAAAAGGGGGGAAAGAACATGATCTACTTCCATTCCTGTTTCCATTTTTTTATTCACTAATATTATTCATTTTTATTTCTGTTACCTGACATTTTAGACTTTAACATTTCTGTATTCAATCACAGATGGGCTTTTTGTAACAACAATTTGGTTCCGCAAATAATTGATATCTTGGAAGTGGCTATCACAAATGATACAGAATGATTTTAGATTGAACTGGACCAGAGTATTGGTCATGTTTCCTCTTTCCTTTGTTATAGGCCTAATACTGGCACAATAATTTAGCGCTACAAGCACCTGTGTTACATTGCCTATTCACTAAAGGTAAATGCAGATCTTCCAACCAATCAGAATCAAGACTTCTCAGGTGACATGGTGTAATTCAATATATTGCCAAACTAATTGAAAAAAACAGAAAAAAACACCAGTGCTAACTCTAGGGTTTTGTCCAAAGGTGTAATCCTAAAAAACAGAGAAATAAAGAATGTTTTCTCCCTTGGTAGAAAAAGTCTAAAGTTTTCTGTATTTAATGGAAATCCTCACACTTGGACCAATAACATAGTTCAATGAAACTTCCCTTTAAGTAAAAATAAACTAAATCTGACGACACGTAAATTACCGTGTGCTTCTGATGCCTCATTATAATTGCTTCCCTAAGGTGCATTTTATTTTTCTGACATATCCTCTGCTGCTTGTGCGGTGTCAGGATTTGCCTGCAAATCTGACCCAAATGAAAGTGCAAAGCCCGTCCCCAGGTTACTGTTTCTCACTCTGACAGTCACAGAGGGGATTGTGCCAGAGTTGGCATGAAGAGCTGAGGAGGGTTTCCATCCTGCCGGGGTAGAGTAATGAGAAGTTGCAGGATATTTAGTTGGAAGTGGGAGCACTCAGACGGAGACGAGACCATGATTGCTGTATTTTGCGGCGAGGTTATGAGTCCGTTCACAGTGAGAAATTAAGTATTTGTCACCTGGTTGTTTCCTGAATCTGAGTGCTCGGTGTCGTACAAATGTTCAGACTTCGGGAAAGTTTTGATTATTCTGTACAGAGAATAAAAAAACATCATCAGCGCCGTGCCAACCCTGAGCCAGCAGCCTGTCAGAGCAGAAGCCAAGTTTCATCTGTCTGCAGGCGTTTTGATTTGTATCCTCCCATCGTCTACGTCTTATTTATTTGCATTATATAAATCCAATCAATACAGACATAAAGAATTGTTCAAGCATTCATCCTCTACGTGTTTTCCATCTTTTTTATGGTGCGGGCAGTTAATCCCAGCAAAAATACAATGTCCTCGTTTCTGTCTCTCCTTCCTCTCTGTCAGACTGCATGCTGAAATGTGGAGGTGCAACATTTTGTTACTCAGCAGATGTAAATATTTTAGGTATTAAAACATGATCATCACTTTGAAAATGTGGGATTTTGTACAGATCTGAATATATGGTGAAATGCATAGGACCTCTGAATCTAACTTGGCAATCTCTTTTTTAAATGGGTGAAGTAATGTAAATATGTAATGATTAAGTCATTTTATGTTTTTTTGTGGGACATTTTAACATTGAAAAATGAAATGAACTTGTCAGTACTGTGGCGGACAAAACAGTTCTTTGGGAGCCTATCCAGAAAGCAGAACTTTCAAAACTAACTGTATGATCATTTGCTGAACATGGCCAGTGATGGGGTGTACATGTGTATTAATCCACTGCAGTGCCCAGGTGCTTCAGTAAATCACTGTGGAAAAAAAAAGAACAATATTTGTGAGGATTTCTAAGGTTTACATCTTCAGAAGAATTCAGAGCCACAGACAGTCAGTTTCTGGGAAGGGTTTTTAGATAATATGAAAAATACAGAATAAAT
>NW_019174280.1:2079956-2363375 GCF_002260705.1 Seriola dumerili
AGAAGAATTCAGAGCCACAGACAGTCAGTTTCTGGGAAGGTCAGGAGGTTGTTGAGACATTAGTGTCATTCTGGGGTTTTTAGATAATATGAAAAATACAGAATAAAGGTAAAGCCTCATCCTTTAAGAAAGATTTGTATGTTTACATTTGCAGACTTACCACCAATGTCATAAAGTGTCATTGATATTATTGGTAGCTAAGGTCAAACTGTTGCATGAGCGGAACGGTCAGTGGAAATGTGCTGCTGATCTTTCCTGTGTAATTTATTTCCACCTTGTACCTCACAGGGATATGGAACCCTGGGTTATGTCTGAAAGCTGTCATTATCAATAACATGACCTCCCAAACGCGTCGTCTGCCGACCTGTTGAAGTGCCTGCGGAAGCTCTCGCTGAGCAGGTAGAGGGCGAAGGGGTTGACGCAGGAGGAGGAGAAGCTGAGGACTCGGGCCAGCAGGGTGATGATGAGGTGGGCCAGCGACAGATCCATCTGGTGGTAGTGGAAGGAGCGGTACATGTAGAGCACGTGGTTGGGGAACCAGCACAGGGCGAACAGACCCACAAACACCAGCACGATTTTGGCCAGGCGCTTCCTCGTCTCCATCTGTAGGGGTGGAGGGAAAAAGGAACAATGAGAGATCGTCAGATTTTTCTCCCCAGTTAGGCAAAAACTGAAAACGCTATGGTACAAATGGTTTCAGATCAATTCGCTGTATCTTAAAAATCCTAAAGTGTATCTTAAAGGGATACTTAAAAGCCAAATTGGTTTTAAAAAATAGAAGTAATTTTACACCCACGGTCTCTTATTTTGGAGGAAAAATGTAATCATGCTAGACAGGACTAAAGGTACTACTGGGACCTTCATGCTAAAAGCTTCTTCCAGACGTACGACAGTATGATGAAATTAATGGAAACAGGCGAAGAGCTGCACGGAGGGAGAAAATGGATTTGGAACCATGTTTAAACACCAAGTGCATTAAGTGAACAGTAACGTACAAGCAGTGTGACCTTGTTAGTCGGATGCTCGGAGATCGTCAGAGACATGAGGAAAAGGTCAGTTTAATCGGCCGCATACACTTCACACTGGTCACCCATCTCCGCACGTAAACATTCAGCTCAATACAAACACACATAAAAATGTCAACAGTGTTTTGCGAAGTGCCTCTCTGTGTACTGCAGACATCAAACGCATCAGACGTTGTGACCTTTTGATGTACACACTCCTGGCGCTTTCAGAGCTCAAAGAAAAGAGCAGCAGACAGACGAGGTTCTTCTCTTCGCTCTTGCTTCGAAATCCATTATAGTTTATGTGCATAAATTAAACCCTGAGGAGCTCATTAGACCTTCTCACCCCAAACATAAAGAGAAATAGAAAATCAGCTCTGCAGCACACACGTATACTGTTGACACATAAGGCCACATGGAGCGATTGGTGGAGGGTATTTATTTCCCTCTGGTGCTGGAAGGCTTTTTTTCACCTGCATCTGTTTGATATGTTGGTGAAGATCTGTGAACCAGACTGCCCTGCAGGGAACTGGAAGAGATTTTCTTAAGGCTCAAAGTTCTGCATAAAAAAGTATTTACAGTGTAAAAATGATTGATTATTATTGTTGACGAAACACTAGTCAGTCTCACAGGACCGTCATGTTGGTACGTCTGTATGTTGGTCAGCAGAAACCTGGCTGTTCTAGAGTTTGACCCTGGGACCTCCAGAGCTGCTCTGTTGAGGCTATTCTGTTTTTCTTTAGTTTTTTTTGCTTTTCATGGCAGCAGCATGGCTGAAGAGGACAGGATGAATTTTTTCGTTCTGTGGAGCAATAAAGTTAATCTTGTATCTTGACCTGGTGCGACGTCATCAAGAAGTTAATTTGCACACAGTCAGAGGATCATGAGATTTTGGTGAGAAATTGAATCGAGGGGGATTACATCTGTAGAAGTTAATATTTCAATCTGAAGATTCCTTTAATTAATGAGATTCTGTTTAGAGAAGAACACACGTGGGCTCCAGCTGAACGTTGTTCGGTCCTGACAGCATTGTTTCACCTTGGCTGACTCGCCTCTTAAAGACGAAAAACAGAATGTTAAAAAAAAAAAAAAAAAAAGAAAAGAAAAAGTTAACCAGCAGCAAACTGCTGATTATGGAGCAGGGATCATCTCTGCGCTCCCGGCTGGCTGCTGCTGATTTGTGTTTACTCTGATTTGCTGCCAGTGGTCGGGCAGAGTTTTGGCGTTTTTCCTAAGATCCTCTTAGGCACCTGCAGCTCCAGGCAACAACTCATCTGGAAGGGTGGATTATGTGAATGTGTGCATGCATTCGCTACCTACCTGCAGCTGCCTCCGTAGCTGTGAGTGTATTCAGATCTCTGTAATAGAGTTTCTCCTCAGCTCATTGTTGATAAATCCTTAGCGCTCCCCAGCAGCGCCGCTAACTGCTGCCTTTGTCACCGAGCAGCAAGCCTGCAAAGCCTCCTGGGAGCTCCCATTAGAGGCACGTGGGAAACAGATCGACACCTGAGGTGACGGCGGTGCAGCCAGACATCAAGTTGTCACATTTTTATTTTGCTCCAAATACTGAAAAATGCAGAAATCCGAGGCAAACAATTTATCATTTGTGCACTTGTTATCCTGTCGGGGTTGCAGATGAAATACATCCACTGTATATAGCAGATGAGGTCTGCCATCATGCACTAATGCAAAAGCTAACATTAATCATTATTCTGAGAATTTGGTGCAGTTACAAAGTGTAAACACTTCTGTCTTCTTTGATTATAGATCAGGTCTAGGTTCTATATCAATACTGTGAAAGTATCAAAGCCTCAGTCCACAGAGAAATGCACACAGCCTGTATTCAGAAACTGAGCCTTAAAACCAGCTGTCAGGACTTCTGGAACTTTGTGATGTCACAACAAAGCAGTCACTGCTCTCAGCCATGCCCCAAGCCCCGCCCACCTGGACCCACCATCCAACCTTGCACGATTTGGTTTCTCTAAGTATTTTTACCTGTAATCTGCTATAATTTTCTTAGATCACTCAGAAAACAGTCAGAAGAGAGGCTCAGAGCCTCCTCTCTTCTGATTGGCTCACAGACCTGTTGTTACTAGAGCTCCAGAGAGAAGCCTGAGCGTTTGTGGTTCATAAACCACAAATATATCTTCTTAAGGATCAACACTTCAAATAAAACATAAAGTATGGGACCTATAAGACGATCGATATAACAACACACAATTTATCATGTTAACGTAACAGTAAGATATGATATGTATGTAATAAGAAATGTTTCTTAAACAGAATAGTTAAATGTTATAATAAAATGAAAAATATCTTGTTAAAATATAAGAAACTGGATATTTTTTCCTCTTAATCAGTTTTTCACTAGAAGCAAGTCTGACGATTAAATGACAAAATACTGAGATGGGGGTTTTTGATTTGATGCCAAGTAAAACATAACATAATTTTTCTTTTTCTTTTTGGCAAATTGCTGAACTGACACTGTTGTTTTTCTTGGGCGGACTCCAAGACACCATGCTCATTTAAAGAAGCTGTTACTGTCACCTCACACCTGCCACTCGTTCATTAAGAGTTTAGAGTTTAGAAGCCATTTTGAATTGCTGATTAGAGAATTATCCACACACGGACCCTTCACTGGATACTGAAGAGCCGCAGCTCCATCCCGTTCACTGTTCAATGCTTTAAAGTCTCAGCATATAGACACATCTGCTCATCTTCATCTGTCCCAGCTTATACATCATCCACTTCTATGCTGCAGTCATGTGACAGGGTGACACCCAGACCTGAGGGTTCAAAGCAGCTACACGACTGAAGACTGAAGCTCTCTCCAAACACCTTCAGCTGTGGGAAAGACCAAGCTCACTCTGGCTTTCTCCAGATCAGCTCCCTTCACACTGATGCATGTGAGTGGAGGTTATTAACTGATCGCTGCAACGACAAAGCTTAAAAGGGAAAAGCAATTTATTTTTTGTTGGTAGTGTGATTTCTACCGACAAAATGAATTATGTAAAGTCTTCTTCTCCTCTAAATCAATTCAATTTATTATTCTCTGCATGATAACAGATGTTTGTTTTTTTTTTTATTGTTGGAGAAAGTCGCAAGTTTCAAGTGTTTAAAAACTGAAAGGGTTGAACAGGATGAACTCCATACACCATCTAATCAATTCAAGACCGCTATAACATGTCATTTGAGCCGCGCTGTTATCCACCTCCTCCGCAGGGAAATGTCTGCCACTTTCTTCACCAGATGCTCTCTAACTGTGTGTGTCTGCTGTCTGGCTGCTGAGCAGGTCGTGACAGTGGCTTTATCAGAGATGATGAAGATGAAACATCTGCCTGCAGCTGGAAACACTGAGACTGAACCAGACTGAAAACATGTTGAAAATTGCTAAAAAAAAAAAAAAAAAAGCTCTGTACAGCTCATCTCACGTGACACACGGATCCATTGTTAACCAAGCGTGTTCAGCAGGATCGGTTTCGATATTCCAGGTTACCAAGAACCGGCAGGATGTGATCAAGATCAGCACTGGCTGGTCAGATAGCTGAGGGAGGCAGAGGACTGTTTGGTCTCTGTTCAAGTATCTCAGTGAGTAAGAGGACTACGCTGGAATTTCAAGTCTTGGGTTTGATCCTCAGGATTCTGGAGTGACTTTTGAAATCCAGGACCCAAAGTAAAACATTCAAATGCTCCAGGAAATAAGTGACCAGTTGTCTGACCAAATATATCATGGTGTTTGAGGAGTACTTGGAGTTTGAGGTTGGGAATTTGATCCTTGGGTGCCAGTGAATTTTGAAGAACCAAAGAGAAGACTGAAAAGTTCTCAGTGGGAAGGGGACCTGGTGCAGTGTCTGGTGTCAATCAGACAGGACCAGCAGCAGGACCTCCCTGTTGGATCACCAGTCCACTGTTGGATAGGTACACACACACACACACACACACACAGTCAGTCTCCTGCAGTTTATTTCTGTAAACTGTGTGTGTTGCTTGAGGGTTTGTCTTGCTTTTCAGTTTGTCAGGGATCATGAATAAACATGAACTCCTGTCATTGTTTTTTATATCCGAGCGGGAAAACAGAAGTCTGAGTTAAAGTTCTGCTGCTGCTGCAGTGAGCTTTTGTCTCTTTTTAATATTGCTTTTGTTGTATGTGTTTCTGTCGCTGCTGTTGTTGTCCTGCTGCTGTTGTTCAGTGCACATGTAACACAATACAATAGATGTGCAGAATAATATGTGTACTCCACTGTCTATATTTAGGCTGAGAGGCTTCTGTGGAGCACGATGTATCATTGCATTACATTTAGTTCATTCAGCCCAAAACATCCAGTTGCCAGGGATTGTTATACAATGAGTTAATGAGCTCGTGTGAAAGGGAAAGGCAGGAAAGGTAACGAGAGCAGAGCCAAGATAGAGGAAAGGATTTGCTTGTTTCTGCCCATTAACTAATGTGGAAACTCTCCATCACCCAGTTTTAAAACTGTCCATAACAACGTAACTGTCCAAATAATCTTGGACTAAAAACTGATGGTATGAAAAATGGTGATCAGTAAAGTTGTGAAATGAAAAATTCAAATTAAAAAAAAAAATCATACATGTTCAAGTTGATCAAATTCGATGATCGGCCAGATTTAGATCCCAAAATCCTAGTTAGAAATTCAGATTCAACATCCGGGATACCAAGGATAAGCAATCGATCAGTGTCCAGCCAATCAAGTTACACTCCAGTGGTCATGTGACAGATGCTGAATCGATGTTGAATTTTTCATTCTGAATTTGTGAACATTGAAAATAAACAGTGTAAGGAGTTATTGAGAATTCAGGTGAATTCAGAGATTTCAGTGCAAAAAAAAAAAAAAATCAGATACTTAATTTCAATGCAAAAATAAAAACTTTCAAAGGCTTTTAAATTTCAAAATCCGGTGACATATTTGCTTCCATAAATAAACGTCTGCAGGAAATAGTTATTAGTGATAAACTGGATGAAGCTGCTTTTCGCACCTGCACTTTTTCCCTCTTTGCCTCCTCGCCTCTCTCTGAGTGCATCACCTCTCTCCACCTCTGCTGCTGCTCTTTTCCTCCGCAGACATCGACCTCAGTCACATGCAGTACCTCCCCACCCTCTCCTCTTCTCTCTCTGGCTCACTGTCGGTCTGAACAGTGTCGAAGTTTGGAAGCAAACTTTGTGATTATTCAGCGTCAGGCTCTCGTACGGCTGCTCTGCTCACTCATTAACATTTATATTAAACAGAGTCGGTAACAAGCTGTTTTCTCTCGTTTCCTTTTGCTACAGAGATCTGCATTTAAGCATGCCGCTTTTCATTCTACGCTCATTACTGGTAGATTTTCTCATCTATTTTCACCAAATAGGATCAAAATATTTCCCATAAAATCAATAAAATGTGATTAATTCTGTTGTTTATGTTGTGTTTTGGTAAAAAAAAAAAATCTGCGCTCTATTGAAAACATCTTGTAGGTCTGGGAACATTTGGCTCCACTGATTCAGCAGAAAACCAGAAACTGCAGCAAAAATGTTATTAAACAAAGAATATGAAGAACTTGTCACCGTGCGTTTCAATTATTATTTCCCCTTAGACCTGAGAAGGATTATTTGAACCACGCTCACTCTATAAACGCTGCGTCACACGTTTTCTCTGGAAAAGTTTGGGATCGCTTATTTTATCCTTTGCTGGGTCACAGAGCAGCTATTTACTCACCACCCACCTGGATCGGGTGGAGGTGGGTGGGTTCATTTGCATTTTATTTCTCATTCCTTGGGCCACATGCTTGTGTTCCTCCTGGTCCGGTATACACCACACGGTTCCGCAGGTTATTCTTGAATCCAGGTGGACGTTTGTAGCATATTTGAATAAATCCCCTCAAGGTGTTACTGAGATATCACGTCATAGTGTCCCACAATGCTTTGTGGTGAAACAGTTCCAGAAACTGCTCAGAAAATGAAAAAAAAAAAAAAAACAATCTTTGGGCAAAACATGAGGCTGAAGCTGAAGTGACATTCTGGATCGAGTGCTGCATAATGTCCTGTTATATAAGACGGTAAAGTCTCATAGAGTAACTGCAAAAGTATACAGGAAGGATTAGTGTACAGTACACACTGTGTGCAGTTAGTGTGTAGTACTGAGAGAACACAGGGACAAAATGAAGATCAGACGCTACGCTGCGTGCAGGCGTCAAAGAGTCACAAACCAACTCATAAATGAGCTGAGAATGTATTTTCATCCTGCTGTGAAACACTCATGTAAAAAAAAAAAAAAAAAAGTCAGCCAAGCAACTCCAAACATAATTGGAAACGTGGCTGTTGTAAGTTACAGGGCGACTCTGTGTCACAAGCGAAACAATAATCCTGGAGCACGGCGAGAAGACAGCAGCTCTGCCTCCAGCGTCGGTGCCGCTTCTCCACATGATTTAAGGTGGAAGCGTTAAAGTGGAGGCGGCACATGAAAACTGCTCCGGGTGCAGCTTTAAGGAAAAGAAGAAAGTATAAGTCGTTAATTTTACTGCTTGTTAATGTCACCACCTACAGCAGGGTGATGATGATAAATCCGCAGAGGACGGTGATGGATGTTTTTCAGGAGGAGCAGTCAGCTGATGGATTCACCTGCAGGAACATTCAGACAGGACATCAGCTGATGTCAGGAAACTGTCAGTGTTGATGTTTTTTGTATTAATGGACTCCAGAGAGACAGGATGTAATATCAGACTCCGGCTTCTCTGAGGACACAAATTCAATCTCTCGCTGTTTGTTTTTGTTTTTGTTTTTTCACTTTAATTTGAACAAATAAGTAAAGAGTCGCTGCGGCAGCGTTCTCTGTTACAGCCCCGGGTCACAGCTTTACCTCATAACTCTGCTTTATTGTCACTTGTCAATGAAAAATGAAAATCAGCAACCCTGGAAATGCAGGTTGATGTGCAAACAGAGAACTCTGCTGCTGGTGTTTCTGTCTGTGTCTCAGGTTCTTCGTGTATCTTGATCTGCTCTGCTTTGTCTTTGTTGCTGTGTTTGGACGTTGACAGGATTACAGTATATTTCTGTCTATTTCACCGTCTTTGTTTTTCAGTTAAACCTACAACAGAGAAACATATTATCATATCCTGTTTGGTCTCTTTTATTATTTTATTTATTTACAGCAGCAGCCTGTATAATATCTATAATAGACAGCTTTTCTGCATTTATAATACAGCATCACATATAAGCCTTTAAGGTTTTGTTGTGTTGAATTTACATTTCAAACGAGATTCACACTGTGTCTCAGTGTGTACACAATGTGCACAAACTGATTTGTTCAATTAAGGTGACATCTAAACATGTGTTTCCTTTATTACCGTCTGTTAATGACGTATTTGAATGAGTTTATTACAAAGGCTGTGTTAGCGATAACATGCTTTACTGAGAAACCAGGCAACCAGCCCCCAACATAAACCTCCTCCATGGGCTTCTCTAACCCCCGGGGCTCCTCACAGTGTAGGATCGCCACTGCTGACAACATGTAGGGTGTGTTTGGCTCTACATTTTGCATGTATTATTTAATTTAAAAAAAAAAAAGGTGAAATTATCTGGTATTATCTTATGTGTGTTAACTGACAGTTGATGATTTCTCTTTTTAAGCATTAAAATAATTTGTGTGGACCATTTCAACCCTCAAAATGTCCATTAACTTTAAAATGTTTCGTATCATGCTCTGTTATGTTCTGCAGTGTTTAGCAGAACAGGTGCTCTGTCTTCTGTCACCTCAAGTGTGCAAACTGACAACTGCTGACTCCTCCTCTCACGTCCATCTCTCCCACTGCTCACACAAGGAACTCAATGTTTACATTTCTTTTCATTTGCATAATTTTTTGCATCCAGCACCTTTTTTTTTTTTTTTTTTTTAACTTGTTGGGTCGTAATGCTCTGGAGCTCTTATGCTCAGCATCAACAGGATGAATCAGATATTAAACTGTGAATCGGCTCAATTTAAGCTACAAGCCACAGAGGGAACAGAAAAAGTTAGCTTCTGCTGCTGTAACCCAAAACAAACATGGGTGCTGTTGCAGTGTGTGTGTGTGTGTGTGTGTGTGTGTGTGTGTGTGTGTGTGTGTGTGTGTGTTTGTGTGTATGCAGGTAGTGGAGGTCACGGTCAACTTGTCTTTTTCTCAGCAGACAGAGAGTGTGCTAAAACAGCCTCCATCAGCAGAGGGTATGGGCGATGGTGGTGAGGATGAGGAAGATGATGATGATGATGATGATGGTGATGTAAGCTGTCAGCTGAAGCAGGGAAGTGACGCGGCCTGCTGAGATCGCGTGTTACGTCCCAGAGGAGAGAGACCGTCTGTGTCAGTGAAGACTCAACATTGATTTTCAGAGTCATGAGTCAGTGAGCGACACGCTGCAGTTTGAAGAGACTTGAATTCTCTCAAGCGGAAGTTTGCTCCAGAGAAGTGTTTCATAAAAAACGTTTACTTTCCTAAACCGCCCCACTACAAAAACTTTCATCACTTGCAGTCTGAATAATATTGAGTTTGGGTCTTTACCCTGAATTAAATCTTATTCTACTTAAATTCCTGTTTTGCCAAACAAACCTGGAACTCATGATCCCTGAAGATGATTTTTTTATTCATCGTGCACATTTCATTAACTCACACTCAACATTTGAATGTGCCAGAAGCTGTAGCTTTCATGCTCACTGTACGGACCGACTGACGCTGAACATGGGCACATATTGTAAAGAATTCCAAAATTATAGCCACTGGATGTATATTTGCAGAATCAATCCAACACAGACGTTATTGATACGTCCTGGATCACTATCGTCCCCAACTCCGACACTTTAGTCTCTGAGCAACTTGTAAAATTTTGTGTTGGTACGAACTCCGATGGTCAACAGTCTTCCTAGTTAAAAAAGGATGCGAGGTAAAATGGTGCAAAGTAGCCTTAACTTAGCTTTGTGTCAACAGGTTGTATCTTGTCACTTTCTGTGTGGCAGCTTCTTCTGTTTTTTGAAAAATAGTAAAGCTTCTGGACCACAAAAATTTCTACATTTAAGACATACACACACATTACAAAATGTCTTAATTTGACCAAATTCATAATGTTGTGCATCTTAAAAGTTTATTGAACCTCTTTAGTTTAGTGTTGCATGTTATAAAAACCAGCGTTGCTTGCAACATGTTCTGTAGCTCCTGAATTCCCTCTCCCAGCTGTTGTTGGGTGATTGAGGAGTGCTGGAGAGGCCTGGAGTGCTTGTTGGTTCTTGTTGTTTTAATGCTGTAAGTGTGTGTCATGCTGGCCACACAGACACCAACACAAGGTCTGAGGCGGTTGCTGTCACACATCCGTTCGTACAACGTTTGCTTGGTTTGGTCGTGTCCCGCTGCTGTCAATCAGCCGTCACTTCAGATGATTCAAGACACCGCCGCCACTGTACCAGCTCCTCAGTCAGGACAAGCAGACAGAAATAAAAGTCCAGACTGGGACTGAGCTGAACTTTCAGTAGCTTAAAGCAAATCTAACTCTGGTCATAACTTTTTAAACATCTTAAATGAAGGGATGTGCAGTGACAAACCTCAGGAGAAATCTAATTATTTCAGGCAAATGAAAGCTGAACCCTGGCGGCAGGAGCTGAAGTTAAAGGGATTCAGCAGCAATTATTTGGATTCTTCAAGTGTTGAAAAGTCACGCACACAAAAAACTGACTCGTATACAAAATCAATTGCTCTTCTTGCCTTCTGTCTTCCACTTTTTCAGTAATTTATTGTCTGACCTCCAGGTTTCTTCCTGTGTTTTAGATGTCATGGGCCTGAAAGTTCAGTCTGCAGCACCTGCCACATCCATGCACATAATGCCCTCTGGTCTGATTGATCCAGCAGCCAAATGATGATAGTTTTTTTTTTATGTCATTTCTGTCAAATGCCTGAGCTTGAAATGATTTTGTTGTTCTGGAGCTGTCAGTCAGCTGTCGCCTCAAATAAAGACTCAAGCCTGCTGCTGAAGTGGCAAGTCAATAAATACAAGTCAATAATGACAAATTGACAAAAATGTGTTTGTGCTTTCATTTCTCTGAAATGAGCCAGTGTTTGTCTTGAGTTAAAAGCTTTTATCGAAAGTAAAAAAAAAAGATCAGCTCAAACTGTTTCCAATATAAGTTACTAATAACTTGTTGCAAGAACTTTCTACAAGCGAGTAGCATTTTTCAGGTGCAACAGTAGATTTATTTTCTCTTGTTTCAAGAAATGTAGAGATAAAAATGACTTGAAAACAGGACTGTGCGACTCGTGAGTCCTAATTCTCCCGATGTAACCAAAACATATTGGAAAAATGTTTGAATAGCCACCAAAGAGGAAGACATTCATTCACTTTTTCAAACTTATGTTGTGTAAAATGCTGTATCCAACAATGAGAATCTCTGCAACCAATGGTCAACTACACAAACTGTTTTCTTAAATAATCGATTCATTGTTTCGTCCATGAAATGTCAGAGAATTGACAAAGATCCATCTCAATCGACTTGAGGGTGACAGCTTCAAATGTTTTTCAACAGTCAACAACCCAAATATATTCAGTTTACAAAAACATATAAAACTATTTAAATATTTTTTTTTAAATGACTTAAAGGGGCTATATGTTTTCTCCGCCACTGAACGTGGTTTCTTGCCGGGAGCAGGTGGTGGTGATTGTTGCTTGACAAGATGTTCAGTCATCGTTGCGTTTAAAAGTCACAAAGTTATAATACGACCTCTGAGCAGCGCCATGTTTTCAGGGCAGATGGAGGTTGCAGTGAGTCTCTAGCCGGGCTGAGGCTAGCTGGTTAGCATGCTAACTTCAGTAGGGGAAAAGACATGATAGAGACAACAGTTAACGTCTGTGTTTCTTTCCATCTTCTGAGACAGTTCTTGGTGAGTAAAGGAATGAAGTTTCATGCTGAACTCACAACATTTCTTCTAGACTGGTAAGTGAACACCCGCTAATGCTAACGTTAGCTATATAGCAATAGCAAAACTTACAAATAGCAGTTTTAATGCTATGTAGCAAAAACCTTCATTAAACAAAATGTATTAACACAAGAGGATAAAAATAATGTTAAATTACAGCAGCAGGGGGATGAATAAAGAGGTCTGTCAACTGCCGACATCGTTTGCCAACCGATAACCAGATGTTTAGATGGAGTTATTTTTGGATTGACTTACTTATACATGAAACCATGGATTAAACTTTAAAACTGAAATAAAACTTGTTTCATTGCTTTACAACTGCTAAAACAGATTATTAGCCCATTAAACTGACATGACTTTGTACTGGGATGATCAGATGTCGTTAGTAGATAAAGTAGTAAAAAAAAAACAGCGGCAAAAAAGGTGCAAATTTGTACTGTATCCGTGTTGTATCGTCTATTGTTGTATTCTTTTGGCGGGGACAAGTAATCCATCAGTTAGTGTTAAAAATGCCCGAGCTTTCTGCAGCAACAGGCTGTAATAACAAGAAAAACAGATCTGTCTTTTCTTTCCCAAAGGATGCAGAGAGGTAAGTCTAGACAGGGATAGATTTTAATATTAGCTACTGTCACATTTCATGCCAGTTGCCTTGGCTTGAGGGAGGGGCTGAGGGACAACGCCCACTTAGGAGGCCGGAGCTGTGTCCCATTTCATTTCGTTGGCGCTGCCTGTAAAGCGGCATCTTCTGTATAGAGGATCTTTGTAGAAACAACAAATGGATAAACACTGAATTTGTCATGTATCTGCAGTTAAAGATGCTAATGCTGCTGATGATTCATATTACGTACAGTGTGACTTGTGTGTTTGCAGCAGTTAACAGAATAATGACTGGAAGGCGACTGTTGCTACACATTTAAATGAGTTCATTGTTTCTGTTTGTCCTCCAAAGTTAACAACTAAGTACATTGTTTATCAGTGTCAAAAACAACTTAAATGAGTGTTTTTTGATCGATGGTGTGGTCTGAAGTACAGCTTTCCAGCCCTGGTGCGTGCGTGCGTGTGTGTGCGGGGATGCGCCTGCTGTGTGTGCGCCCTCTAATGTATTTCTTATCTCCGGGAACATAATGAATTAGCTCTGCCCTCAGATAAGACAGAAGGCTTGTTTGGTATTGATGTGGGCGTCTGCAGTTAATGTAGCAATTGGCTTCCAACCTCTAAAGATGTGAAGAAGATACGGGGGTGACGCGTGAAGAGGCGTCTCCCGTTAAAGAAAGTGGGGGAAAGCGCCTCTCCCCGAGGAGGCGGCGCAGACGGATTTAACTGTAATGAGATGAATTAGACCACACACATGATGCGATGTGACAGACCGAGACGAAGAGGGAGGACGACGTGGAGAGAGGCCCCAACAATTTACTTGCTTTCACCTCTTTGAAGGGTCTCTAATCAAAATCCTGCCAAACCACAGGTGATGTGCACTAAATGGCCAAACGTATGTGGACAGCGTAATACTCCAGCCACACCAACATAGGTTTAACCTTGTAATTTGTAGCTAATAATAGAGAAGATTCAGAAAATACCAGCAGTTATAATAACAGTTGTTGGTGTCTAGTGGGAGATCCTTGAAAAAACGCTTCATTTAAACATTTATAAAGTAAAAATGATTCATCAATCATTTGGTATTGAGAACTTTATTCATGTATTTTTTTAACTATATGTTAGCCTGTGGACAAATAACACATATTTAGATACAGAAATGTAGTGATGTTGCCATATATGTCCCTATACGGGGATATAATATTATACATATATGGAGTTTATTACATATATGAAAAACCCATAGTAATATCTGTTTATGTACATATATTAAAAATCTATCTAAAATCTATTTGATGAACATGTTGCAACCATAATTGTTAACGGCATACATTTAATTTATATATGTACATTTATTAAAACAACATACAAATGAAATGTCTATAGGCTTACACACTGCACAATTATTAGGCAAGTGAGTATTTTTACCATATCATCATTTTTATGCATATTTTCCAACTCCAAGCTGTATAAACTTGAATGCTTATTGGATTTAAGCATATCATGTGATGGGTATTTGTGTAATGAGGGAGGGTGTGGCCTAAAGAGATCAACACCCTATATCAAGGTGTGCATAATTATTATTCAGGTTCTTTTCCTCAGATGAAATGGGCCGAAAAAGAGATTTAACTGACTCTGAAAGGTCAAAAATTGTAAAATGCAGCATTCTTGAAATTGCTAAGATATTGGGGCGTGATCACCGAACCATCAAACGTTTTGTTGCAAATAGTCAATCAGGTCGCAAGAAACGTGTTGAGAAAAAAAGATGCAAATTAACTGCTAAAGATTNTATTCAGGTTCTTTTCCTCAGACAAAATGGGCCGAAAAAGAGATTTAACTGAGTCTGAAAGGTCAAAAAAAGCCTTTCAGAGGGATGCAGCATTCTTGAAATTGCTAAGATATTGGGGTGTGATCACTGAACCATCAAACGTTTTGTTACAAATAGTCAATCAGGTTGCAAGAAACGTGTTGAGAAAAAAAGATGCAAATTAACTGCTAAAGATTTGAGAAGAATCAAACGTGAAGCTACCGGGAACCCATTATCCTCCAGTGCCGTCATATTCCACGACTGCAATCTGCCTGGAGTGTCCAGAAGTACAAGGTGTTCAGTGCTCAGAGACATGGCCAAGGTAAGGAAGGCTGAAATCCGACCACCATTAAACAAGACACATAAGTTGAAAGGTCAAGACTGGGGCAAGAAATATCTGAAGACAGATTTTTCAAAGGTTTTATGGACTGATGAGATGAGAGTGACTCTTGACGGATCAGATGGATGGGCCCGTGGCTGGATCAGTAACGGGCACAGAGCTCCACTTCCAATCAGACGCCAGCAAGGTGGAGGTGGGGTACTGGTATGGGCTGGTATTATTAAGGATGAGCTAGTTGGACCTTTCCGGGTTGAAGATGGACTTAAAATCAACTCCCAAACCTACTGCCATGTTTTAGAAGACACTTTCTTCAAGCAGTGGTACAGGAAAAAGTCTGCATCTTTCAAGAAGGCCATGATTTGTATGCAGGACAACGCTCCATCACGTGCATCCAAATACTCCACTGCGTGGCTACCCAGCAAAGGCCTTAAAGATGAAAGAGTAATGACATGGCCCCCTTCCTCCCCTGACCTAAACCCTATTGAGGACTTGTGGGCCCTTCTTAAACGGGAGATTTACAGTGAGGGAAGACGATGCACTTCTCTGAACAGCGCCTGGAGGCTGTGGTTGCTGCTGCACAAAAAATTGATCAACAGATCAAGAAACTGACAGACTCCATGGATGGAAGGCTTATGACTGTTATTGAAAAGAAGGGAGGCTATATTGGTCACTGAATTCTTTTTTGGAAATGTCAGAATTGTTTATTTGTAAATTTTGAGTTGTTTTTGTTTGTTATTCTCACTTTAACAGATGAAAATAAACAAGTGAGATGGGAAAATTTTCGTTTTTCATTTAGTTGCATAATAATTGTGCACACTAATAGCTGCCCAATAATTGTGCACAAATGGATATTCTCCTAAGAAAGCCAAAAACTCACTTTTACTGTCTTAAATATTCAGATTTGAGCTTTATTAACATTTTGGATCGAGAGCACTGTATTTGTTCAACAATAAAATTAATCCTCAAAAATACAACATCCCTAATAATTGTGCACACAGTGTATATGGTTTTCTTATTCATTTTAAACATTCCCATTCTAGGACAGTGGTCTCGGACTTTTGGACCCTGCTGTTTATAATATCAACATAACAGGCTTTGGGATGGATATATATTTATGTAACATATGTCTACAATATAAGAATACATACATAAACATGTATTTGTAAAGGGTTGACATGTCAGTGTATGAAATTTTTACACGTTTTCTTCTATATATTCCATATATGGAAATTCAGTATATTTACATATATTACATTTGAGTATGAGCAGCAGACCTGCTGTGCCCCAACTGTGTTAAACTAGCTTAGTAGTTAGTAGTTAATTGCACATGTACCAGTTAAACACGCTTGTCAAATTTAGCTGTAATTAGTGCCAAATCAAATGGTCCTTTCTGGGAAGTTATTTGGAATTTCATGACCCGTAAAATAAGGCACTACCAGAAGCATTTCTTTACAGAGCTGGCCTTGTGCACCGGGGCAGAGTCATATTAAAAACTAAACTAAAACTAAATTGGAAGAACACTGTAGTCTAAAACATCCCAGCATGTTGCAGCATTACGATTTCCCTTCACTGGAACTAAAAGATCTATAGACCAACTAGGAAAAAAGACTTAATCATTATGTGGTGGAAATAGATGATCAGATCAATAAATGAATCAACAACTGAATGAAAAGATCAGACGGATGAAAATTGTAGCTATGTATGTTAATTTTACACATCTCATTAAAACGATCATCACAGACATGATCATTCCTCCATGGCATCTGATCTCTACAGTCAACTGCTTGTACAGTCATTACTTAGGGAGCAGATAAATATGAAGGTGTTATCTGTAGCTACAGTATAATACAAACAAAGCTGTACTTCACCACCGCCTGACCATTATAGTCTGTTCACATCTCAGTGACTGTCTCCTGATCCTCCTCCTCTCTCAGCTCTTTGTGTCAGGAGTTGATTCACTGTTTGTTAGTCAGCGACTCTCCATTAACCCTGAGTTTGTCGAGGTCAACTTCCCTGCAGTGTGTCCTGTTCAGACCTGCAGAGCCACACCAGGCTGCGGTGGGGCTCTGCTTTTTATGTCACTGAAATGACTTCCCCCTCAGTATTTATGTGTTTTCATGTTGGCAACTTCAGTTAATGAGCTCCGTGAAATGAAAAAGGAAAGCAAGAACCACAACAATACCAGAGCTGGTTGTGTTACAAGTCTTAAATCTCTGGTCTGTTGAAAAGAAAAACTGAAAGAAAATTGAAATGAAGCTGCAGCGCTTTCAAAGCTTGTTTGAATGATTTCGTCTTTAAGTCTCATGCCAAGTCCAGTTTTCGCCAGAGATACTTCTACCACTGTTTTCACTGTTAGATTTAATAGGTCTGATAACTCTAAGACCTGCACTACTACTGTTACTGATGTCAGTAAATCAACACTTCCTGCACAGATGCATCAGAATAAAAGTCCAGCAGGTTGGGCTTTTAAATCTAAATGAACAGGAAGTGTCGCGTTTCACTGACGGTAGCTTCACTAATTAAAAGCTAATTGGAAACACCTGGAAACAATTAGTGAGTAAAACCGCCGCTGTGTTAAAAGGAGAAGCTGAGAGCAGCAGTCTGGTGAGTGTGACATGACTCCTCTTGTACTGATGAACTTACTGCTGTAAAAAGGGACATTATATTGGATTTACCATCAGCACTGATTGTTATCACGATAATCCACTGAGCTATATTAGTAATTCCCAGCTGCGCTGCTCCATCATTGATCATGTACACTGGATCTGACCTGCCGCTGTTGGGTCTTTAATAATTCAGCTCCCCCCTCCCTGTGACCTCTCCTCCATCTGTGAAGATCAAGCTGGTGTAAAGTGATTACTCATTCCCAGCTGACACAGTCCTCCACGAAACCTCCCTCACGGCTGAAATATTTACCGAGGCCTCTGAAGCCACTGGAGTGGGAGGTGTGGGTGCAAAAAGCATCGCATCCCAGTCGATCTCCATTAAACTAAACTTCAGGCTGACTATCTTTTCCAAGAGTTGGAAATCACAGAGGACACTTTTTTTTCTTTTTTTTTTGTTCTTGTGTCACTTTCCCCAACTATTTCATTCACTTGCACATTGACTTGTTAGGAGTGAAAAATCAAGTTTCAGAGAGACGAACAGCAGGAGCTTTCTCAGACAGCGACAGGTCAGGCTGACTGTGAAGTGTCCGCTCCCTGCTGGTGTGCAAGACACACTAAATCAAACACTCCATCACACTTGTTGACTGAGAGTTCAAAATTGTGATTTTTAAATTTTAACAAATCATTATCCCCCCTCCCCCAATGAAAATCAATTTTTCATGATTTTGAATTTAAAGTACAGAGTGCCAGCTTCATCATGTAGCCTACACATAGGCTGTGTCCCAATTCAGGGGCCACATCTTTCCGAGGACACGGTCTACGAAGGTGTGGCCCTTTGTAGCCGTCATAGACGACGAAGGCAGTCCGGTCTACAGAGAATTCTGCAAAGTGCGGCTCCTGTTGCCGAGAAACTTACACAACACGTAACTGTTCTTTCACGAAAACTTGAGGTTTTAAGGCCCTTGGTTTTAACAGTTATACTGAAACCCAATACTTATCATTAAAAGTGTAATCTTGAGCTTTCTGTTGGTGTTGTCTGCTGCCATATTATTTTCATTACCGGCACGCAATGAATCTTGGGATATGCCGGACTACGAAGGATCGAGCTGTCGGAGCTTTTGTTGCCCAGGAAAAGGACGTATTCCTTGGCTGAGGAAATGAGACATCCCCCTTTTGCTGCTGTGACACAATCGGTCTTCAAACGCAGCCTCCGAAGGACGAAGCCACACAGCTGTTGTCTCATTGTTGGACGGATTAAATTCTCATCATTTAAAACCATTTTTATATCTTTTATGATCAGTATTATTTCAGTAACTAAGTGACCTTTCTGTGGTTTCATGAATGAAACGATCAATGCTCTCGATCGTTGAAAACACAGCATCTGGTTGAAGGTGCTTTCCTCCTCTTAGGTTCCTGCTGAGGTTTCTTTCTCTTTTTCCTTTTAAAGGGTTAAAACTCTGTGATTTGGGGTCATATAAAAAAAAAAACTGTATTGATTCGACTTGACAAATACAACCAGAGACAGAGTAGCTGCTCAAGGCCAGTTTTCTGCCCCCAGTGATACATGTGTCATTTTCCAACTGAACTCAGTGACCTGTAACTCCCCCGCTGTTACCACCGGTAACCACATCACCAAAACCAATGGGGACTGAAATCAAAATAAAAATATAACTAAAAAACTGATTCAAATCAGACTGTGAAAATGCTACTGCAGCACAAATCAGCTGCTGTTGCTTCTTTGCATTCCTCTTCTTTTTTCTTTTCTTTTTTTTTTTTTTTACGACATGAAGCCGCAAAAAGACGCCACCTATCATCAACAGTCATCTTGCATCAGGAAACAGCCACAGTTGTTTGCGTTGGAACATAAAACCTATAAGTGAAAATAAGTGTACACGTATCAAACCGCTCCTTAGATAAATCATTCATTCATTCGCCCATTCATTCATCCATCCGTCACCTGTCTCTTGGTGTGTTCGCTGACTTCTCCCGGCATGTCGTGGGCACTCTTGATGAGCGTGCGGGCGATGTGGTAATAATACACAGAGATGATCACCAGAGGGATCAGGAAGTAAACCAGGAAGATCATCACAGAGTGGATCTTTGGATGCATCGGATTGGACAGCGGGTACGGCACGCAGTTCACAAAGGTGACGTTCATGTTGTCCCGGTGACCCTGAGAGGGAGAGGAGGGAAGGGATGATTGAGGAGAAATTTGGGAGAAAGGAAGAGATGAAAGAGAAAAAGAGGAGAAAGAGGAACAGCAGGAAGAGAAATTGATTGAGGAGAGAAGAAGGGAAGAGGGCACATGAAAAGGAGGGAGGAGAAAGAGCCGAAAAGATGAGGAAGCAAAAGAGGAGAGATAATGAGAATAAGGGAAGAAATTGAAGGAAAAACAGTCAAAGGAATAGAAAAGATGAAGAGAAGAAAGAGGTGATGCAAGAAAGGACAGTGAGAGGAGAGGAAGAGAAGAGAAAAAGAAAGGCAGGAAAGGAAAGAACAAAATGGAAAGTGAGAGAATGAGAGAATAGAAGAAATAGGAGAGAAGGGAGGAAAGGAGACAACTCGAAAGGAAAGAGGATAAATGAGCACAGAATTAGGGAAAAAAGGTGAGGAAAGAGGTGAGACGGTGGAGGACAGATTGCAGAGTCAAATCATCATCCATAAATCTGACTGTAAAGACTCCGTAGCTGTCGGGGCTGATGTTTGTCTGGAGGGAACGCCGCTGAGACGCTGCTCGCAGAGTGTGAACTCCTTCACCTGCTCTGCTGAGCAGCTTTCACCTCTTTTGTAAGACTCTGCTTTACAAAGGTGTCATGTGACCTGTGCTCTGCCCGGCTTTTGTTGTTGTGGCGTACGGGTGGTGTGAAGGGACCTGCTGTTTGTCCATCTTACCTGCAAGGAGACAACTTGAGAGAAAATGGCCTCGGGGACAGCGAGCAGGACGGACAGCAGCCAGATAGAAACAGCTTTCAGACACGTCCAGAAGACAGCGCTGGACGTCTGGATGTCCATCGGGTTCACTATCGCCTTGTACCTGTTGGAACACAGAGAGGGAAACATCAATTTAATAGCAACAAGAAAGTTCACAATAAAACACTCTTTATTTAATCTGGTAACATTCACCAAGCAGAGCTGAATTATGAATAACCACAGAGAGAGAGTCAGATCGTCCCTGGAAACCACTTCGTCTCTGTGATTGAATATTTTAGACACGTTTTAGACAATATGAATGGTTCACTTTTTAAAAAATACGGGACCAAGGCCGCAGAGTTTGATTTTATGATGATGTAACATTGTGGTAAGAACAACCTGATGAGCCGCAGAGCGAGACCCTCAGACCTGCAGCGGGGCGGGAGTCTGCCACCCGCAATGTTACGGCGGCTTTTAATATTCATTGCAGTCATGCATCTAATTTTCCTCTTTCACTCATCTTTCTTAAACTATTCTATTCATCTATCATATATCATATACAAATGTAGCTGAGACGGGACTGTGATAGGCCGAGACACCTGTCAAATCAAGCAAACCTGCCCCAAAGTCACACCTTTACTACACCTGTCTAGCATTGTCTCTCATAATTGCCAAGAAGAGAAACCAGATTGAGACCATGACTTCTATCTTGTGAAAATATATTTACTGAACAAAAATATAAACGCAACACTTTTGTTTTCGCTTCCATTTTTCATGAGTTGGAATAAAAGATTCAAGACTTTTTTTCTATACACACAAAAATACACCCTGTGTCGGCGAGACCTTTGCCAAGATCATCCGTCCACCTGACAGGTGTAGCATATGGAGATGCTGATTACACAGCATGACTGCTGCACAGGTGTGCCTCAGGCTGCTCACAATAAAAAGCCACTTTAAAAATGTGCAGTTTTTATTTTGAACTGTGGTTTCCTCATGACTTGAGCTACAGAAGTGCATTATTTTTTTTTTTTTTGGGGTCAAAACCCTAACCTCACAGGATTTCTCAAAAGTCCTGTCACAGACACTCCACACTTTATTATTCTGCAGCACACACACTAACTCAGATATTCTGACGACATTTCGGGGATCTTTGAATAAACACATTAAATTAGACTTTGAAAAGGCTGCCACTGTAGACACTATATTAATAAAAGAGGAAAAACCATAATGAAACAAACCCATAATCACACTTGAGGTTTTCTGGCCTGAAACCAAACACAAATCATCGAATAACTCTTTTTTCCCCATCCTGACAGCATTAGTGGTTCCAGGCTCTTTGTTAGTTAATGAGAAACTCCATCAGCCATCGGACGGCTCTGACTGCACACTGGAGGACAAAGAGAGGAAACAATGGGTCCGTGTCACTCTAATCATAATTATTCTTTATGTGTAATCATCAAGCTGCATTTTAAATTCCTCATTAGGCAGAGCAGATCAGTGATTAAGCTGGACAGGGCCTCAGCACAGGAGTGACAGCCATCTGGTAATCTGAACAGATTCCACAAATTACATCGTTGAATATAAGCTTATATATAAGAAAAACTAATTTTATAATTATTTATGGTCTGCAATTTTTCTACAATAGCTATTTCCATTCTCTATGTAGCTCTATGGTATTTTTTTATTGGGGTCTGCCTTTCCCACAGGAGATTCAAATTGAGATTCAGAGGGGATTTCCTGGAATCATGTGTTTCAGTGTTACTTCAGTGTCCCTGTTCACTCCTTTGACCCAGCTGTATCACAGCTGTATCACAGCTGGGTCAAAGGATTACGCTGGCGATATCGATTTCTGTTTTTTCTTTTCAACAAAAATCACATGAAAGATGTTCGTCCGTCTCTCAATTCTTTCTCTCAGCTCAGAGCTCATTGGTTCCTATGTCCTTGTCGCCCCTGTGCCTTACAGCTTTGTCTGCTATTGCCCTGGCTTCCTGGTTCCTGGGAGACTCCGCCTACCTTAGATTGCCGACTGGCTGCACCTGTGAGGAAGAGCATAAGAGTTTGGGCCTTCTCTGACGGTTCCCCACTGGCGCTAGCTGATCATTTAAAAAGTGTCTTTTTTTTTTTTATCGGCTATTCACTTTGAAATTTTGCAAGAGAGAAATGAAAGGAGCAGAAGCTACAGTGAGGTATTGGATGAAGAGCTGTGAGCCCGGCTGCACACATCCAACACAAGTTAAGCTTTTACTATGCCTGAGCTGATGGGATGATTTGTTTCCAGCTGAACCTCCTGTTTCATTAAAACACACGGACACTGCCAGAACCACCAGGAACCAAATCAACCCGCGCTGAAATCTTAAGGATCACAGGTTTAACTAGTATACACAGTACCAGGTCCCTGGAACCGAGGCTGCCGAGTGCACCTGTAGCACTGCATTATTTAAACCTGTGCTTTTCCCACTGTGACTGCGATAACTTGCAGTTAAATGTTTATGTGAGCAAGAAAGTTTAGCCCCATATCTGCAGCAACAGACGGGCAGGAACAAACATTTCCTGCTGCTGCTGCTGCTGCTGCTGCATACCAGCATTTGTGTATAAATATGAAATGGAGCCTCCTTCATCCCCAGTGATGCTTGTATTAGACTGTCAGCGTGTTAAACTGTGTTTACGTTACTCTGACTGAGTCCAGACCTTGTATTCCCACCAGGATATGGTAAAGTTATGCTCTGTCAGAATACAGATAGGGACAAAAAAAAAAAAAGAGAAAAAAGAAAAGAAAAACGTTCTCTTCCTGCTTTACACAAACAGGGTCAGAGTGAGGTCAGACCAGCGCTTCATTCACCCTGCACGATCATTCATTCATTCATGGACCTGGGAGTCGACTCACCTCAGACTCTGTCATACGCTTTTGGCCAATAAATCTTGTATCAATTTGCTGTATCGTAATTTGCTTCGTGTATTATTGATGTAATGATTCAGTGATTATTTATGTCATGTAGGAGCTATAAGTTTTAAGATGTGTCCTCAGGCTGTAAATGTTTGGCACATAAAGTCCGGGAAAAAAATGTTGCCAGCAGTTATTAGTGTGTAAGAGCAGCAAGGGAAATGGTGCCGAGCGATCGGCATCACTGCCGGCTCCTGGCAAGAAACCATGTTCTGCAGCAGAGGAAACTTAACATATAGCACCTTTTTTTAAAAAAAAAAAACACCATTACAGCCATATGTGATAGTGTCACACATGGCTGCAACACTATGGGGATTAATGTGCTGCTCTGTCAGCCTCCACTCTTGCAGGCTGAGTCTCCGTAGGGTCAGTGAGGTCCAACACTGATGTTGGGTGATAAGATCTGGTTCACCTTTGGTGTTGCAGTTCACCTCAAACATGTTGGACGAGGCTCAGATCAGGGCTCTTGTGCAGACCCGACAAGTTTTTCCACACCAAACAGGGAAAACAATTTGTGTATGGAGGGATTGTCATGTTGAAACAGGAAGCAGACGAACATGATGTCACTGTGTACTGTAGCATTAAGATTTCCCTTCATTGGAACTGAGGGGACTCAAACAGAGAGACAAAGCAACTTTTGTTCCAACTGTGAAGATGCCCTTTGAAAAAATAACAGCTGTATAGTCACAATACTGGCAAACAGAAGGCAGTGATCTACAGGATAACCTTCTGGGACACTCCCTGAGGATGGATTTTTCACTGAAGAGCTGTTGACTGAAAAGCTACATTATGTACCTGAGTTCCAGGGTCACTATCATCCATCTGAATCTGCACAAATGTTCAGGATAAGGGTGCATGCCCTTGCAAATACAATAAATAACAGCCTCAGTTCTATTTGTGACCCTCTCAAAGCTGGAACAGGACTGAGTGCAGAGCAACAGGCTCTGCTCTGCAAAGTTATCCACATAACTAAACTAAAGTGATGTGTGTGGCACATAAGAACAGAGGTACAGGAAAGGCAAACTAGGCAAAGGTTTAGGGGCCCCACAAGGCCCCTCCACAGTAGCACATTTTGCAATGACATCTATAAACCCCCTTAAACCTCGCATATACAAATAGACAAATGTAAATTGTATCTTCTGCCAATAGTCTGCACTGAGGGGGGTGGGGGGGGTGAAGAGGTGGAGAGGTTCACCTTGTCGCCATATGCAGCTGTTTGCCCTCGCACCGATCAACAGCAACTAAACTGCCGCTCATCGGTGACGTCAAACAATCCCTTTGGTTTCCTACTAGCCCCAGTCAGCTGCGTGCAGTGTAGACTGAGCAAGTTGCAATGGTTACATTTAACGGCATATATTAATGAACCGTGTGAAGTTTCAGAAGTGCTGCTCATAAGTCACCAGCCCTGGTATTTACCGCTGTGTCTGCAGTCGAGGTTAGATGTCGTCTGATGTTGGATTGCGTATTTAAGAGCAGTGAGTCAGAGCAGGTTGCACTCCTGTAGAAGCTCAGTGCTCTCCCCAAAGGAAACCTGCACAATACTGTCTCACTCATTGCTGGCGTATTTATATAGTAGCCTACATTATCTGCACAACACTCAGTAAAGTTGTGCTTCCCTCCGACGCACTTGTAACACAGTTCTTAATAATACACTGAAGGATAAAACTGTGTTTGGAAAAACAAATTAGCAGCAGGTAAGTGTCATTTCCAGGAGGCGGGGTTGTGTATTCATGAGTTATCCCCACATGAGAAGAGAAAACAGACACTTCCTGATTTCATTCACTTTTATTTCCTCTTGCGCTTGAGGCTTTGGAAGATATTGATGGAGATGCGTGCGCACACACACACATACACACACACATGCGCGGTCTGCAAGTAGATCAGCTTAATTTTATGAATGGCTCTTGCTGTTGCAATATCATTATAAATTACTCATATGAATAATGAATATGTTCTCAGTATAAGTACACTTGCACCTGAGCTGTTTCCAAAGCAGTGCAGTCTAATGAAGTGAGGACAAACAAAAGTTATATTCTATATATTACTGTAAACACTGACTGTTTCCTAATAACTAGAAGTGATAAATCCTCCTCCTCCTCTGAGCCACAGAGCTCCAGTTTCCAAAAACAATTAAAAACAAATTAGTGAGTCTCAATGTTCCTCGCCAGAACACTAAATGTAGATTAATCCGCCAGTAGAAATAGTCCCAAACAAATGCAGCCACACTGATTATACAGGCAACAGATCGCATGATAAATGTAGAGAAGTTATGAATAAGTGTGTGCAGGTGAAATGGCTGGGGAGAGTGTGTGTGTGTAAGTGTGTGTGTGTGTCTCATACACTCCATTATAAAGTCTGATTCACCTGAACCTGGAGCGCTGATCTCCAAGGTTTATGTAGAAGAAGACTGAGCAGCACCTCACTTGGTCCTCAACCCCTCTATTAATGACACCTGGAGGACTCATACCTGCTTGAATATTTATCTATTCGTGGAAAGGGGACACCTCCTGCTTCACATTCATACATTCAGACACACACACACACACACACACACACACACACACACACACACACACACACACACACACACACACACACACACACACGCAGTCATATCAGGAAGACGCTAAGTTTTCTGCTTTTGGACCAGACCACACAGCAGCTCCTCTGTTGGAGTGTAGTGGATCTGGAAAAATCCCAATAAGCTGTGTGTACCTTGGGCTCAGGTTGAATCCCCATTCAAACAACACTCAGGTTAGATCTATGAGTCTATAGGAGGAGGGAAGTGAATGAGCAGCTTCTCCCCAGAGGTGGTACAGTCCTACCTTGCACTGACTTGCAGGGACACAGCAGGCATCCTGTTGCATTTTAACAATACAGTACAAGACGGAGCAGAAAGTGGAAGTGAGAGAACATGTGTCAAAAAAATAATGGAGCAGGATGAGGACAGCTGCGTGAAAATAAGCAACATACTGCAAAAACCTTCCCCTCTCCGGCTCTGCCATTACTCTGTATCAAATAAACAAAGTTAAACTGACCACAACAACGTTAACCAGGAGACTTGATTAGGATTATAGCAAGTGATCCAATGGCAGGAGGTTAAGCTGTAGAACATGGAGGTGTTGTTACTGTTGTTTGGATGGATGGAGGTCAGGCTGGGTTGAGGAACTGCGTGGTTGTATAATCCACAGTCTTTGATTTTGTCTCTGTTTGTATTTTTAATGTCGTATTTGCAGGCAGAGCAGAGGGAGCATGATGATGATGGTGATGATGAAGATGATGATGATGATGATGATGGTGATGATGATGATGATGATGATGATGATGATGATGATGATGATGGTGATGATGATGATGATGATGATGATGATGATGATGATGATGATGATGATGGGCAGGAAAGAAGCAGAGCGACAGATTTAAAAGAAAAAATAAAAGAAGACCATTATGTTAGTCACGAGTCCCTGAGGGTAAGAGACGAACCTGAGAGTCCAAACAGGATCTTTTTCAATGAGATTTCATGTGTTTTTGTTGGAGCTGTGTCACATTAGAGCAACTATTTCCTGCTGGGCGGAACATGAGACCCACCACCTCCCATCAGAGTCCTTTCTCCCCACTTCACTTCAAGTTAAGTAAAAATGTTATACTAAGTAATTTTAAGAAACAATAGGTCGATTCAGTTAATTGACAATATTTCCAGTCAATCGTTACCGTCTAAAATGTGAATTTGATGTTTTTAGTCTCTATGGGAGTAAACTGAGGTTTTAAATTGTTGGTCAGGCAAAAAAAAAAACAATCTGAAGTCATCACTTTTACTTCATACACATAGAAAATAATCTGCAGATGTATTGACATGGAAAATAATCCAAATCATTCTCTGCTTTTACTCTGAACACAAAGTGAAAACTCCAGGCAACATTTTGGGAAAGTCTAAGGTCCTCCGATAACATCCTAACACATATGAATAACTGAGCTACTTGCAACTACAGGAAGCAGCAATATCTCAGCATGGAGGACAGTGTGTTCCCTCTTCAGAGGGAGAAAATTTAAAGGCCACAAAGGAGCAAATTTACAATCATAATCAGGTGGATCACTGATTACAAGTATCTCCTTTCTGTGACACAGTCAGTAATTTCTATTCACATTCACTCTGTAATTTGAGCTCTTAAGAATTCTAATCCCAACTGAAGTGCTCTGCTATTAGAAACCCAGTAAGTAAGAAGACTGGAACTCTAAAGCCCTGCTGGAGCCTGCAATAATCATTTATCCCTGCCATTATCAGGAAAGTATCCTATGACCTATTATTATAGGCTATGCTATATATTAGCAACATTAAGCTATTAAATTGCAGCGGCGGGCAAATTCATATTAAATTAGTATGAAAGCTAGTTCATACTTCATATACAAACTGTATTCATTCATAATGTATTTACTGTACTGATTTTAGTTGCCCCAATCGTTCATCTCTGTAGTGGAGGGATTTCAAAGGAATTGAGGAAACTACCCAGTTGATACGTGGTGCCGTTACCTACTTACAATCTGGGGTCTGAGTATTACGCGTGAGGAAAAGTTAAATTTCAATAACATGTTATTTCTGTTATTTCTATTTTCTCTCTCTCTGTAGTCCAGTGTCATTGTATATGCAGTCCAGTGTGTGTATGTACACACACATATATATATATATATATATATATGTGTGTGTACATACAGTATACAATCTTGAATCTGTCCCAGGAGTCATCTTTGTGTCTTGCCTGTTTCCAACCTCTCAAATATCTGTCACATTCGTGGTAAGCTGGACCCAAATGCAACCAACACACGTGAGCAAGTGCAAAATGTTTTAATAACAAAACGTAACTACTTACAAAACTCAAAATCAAAACAGGGAAACCAACTGAACAGGAAACCTAAGCACGAGGGCCAACAAGGAACTACAACCAGAGACACAGGGGACAACAACAGCAGGTAAAGCCGAGGACAATAACGGCAGACGAACCAACCCAGACAAAGGGGAGCACAGAGACTAAATAGACACAAGGGAGGCAAGGGTGATTGGACACAGGTGAAACACATTAGGGCGGGGCAGCCAATCAACAAGGAGGGAAACAGGATAAAAGACAGGAAAGTCAAAACATCAAGAGACACACAAGGAAACTGACTACAAAATAAAACAGGAAATAGCAAAATCCAAACAAACAACCAGATCTTGTCATGGTAAACCATGACAAGATCTGGTTGAGATCTAGTGACTGCAAAGTTCATAGCATATGATTCCATCTTCATTTGTAGTATTTGGGTGAAACTCCTTTAAATCTACAATTACTTGAATAAAAAGCAGGATCTGGGTGGAATAAACCTTTTATGGCAGTTAATTACGGTCCTGAAACAGTAGCCTGTCCCTGCAGTACACGAGGCTACAGTCACAAGCAGGCGCACTAAAGAGTGTGGTTTTTCCTGAAGGTGGCACCAGAGCAGAAGCCACAGGGCCACTAAAAGTATAAGGGTTCTCGTCAGTGGAGTCAAAATTATCACAAATATGTAAGATGTAATATAATACAAATGGAAAATAAGGTTTACAAAAGAGTGTAACTGTGTGTAACTTTGGGTCCTCACACATCCACACATCACAACCTAAATAAACATGAATATTTTTCATACAGATTTTGAGCTTGAGTCTCATTTTTCTCTGTAATCCTCTTTGAAATGTGAATGTGACGACTGTTGGTCTGACGCCATTAAATTTAATTAATATTTCTTGTGTTCAAATTGAAATTTTAGACCAAGTGCGAGTCTGAGCTGAGTTGTGTGGGTGGACAGATCCAGTGTGAGGCTGAGGAGGAAGTGTAGACCTCGTGGGGCGATTGCTGATCCCATGACTGTGACAGATAGATTACAGAGAAGGATAAAGGCTCACTAAATCCTGAATCTGTCCTCTGGGGACTAAATCCCAAAATCAGGAGCATCAAAACCTGACCTAGAATGGTTCTGTGATGTCCGTATGAGTGTAGCTGAATTGCCATTTAATTCCTCAAAAATATGGGTTCTCCTCTGATGCCAGCAGTTACTGTTGCCATTTCCTGGTCTCAGAAGTGCTGAGGAGCTTATCTGAGCCAAGCTCAGTTTCATCTCATTGAGGCTGAAATTGGTGCCGAGGTTGGAAATCATTTGCTGTGTAGATGTAGATGTAGAATTACAGCAGGTACAGAAAAGCCAAGTACAGAGGAAAATCATAGTTAAAAATACAGCAGAGTAGTAGAAGGTATTCAGCAAAGCCAGGGGCCTCTGTAGTAACAAAAGGGCTTTTCCACAATGGGAAAGAGTTTGTTGGGATAAGGTTTCACCAACTATGTCCTCCTTTGCTGCTCAGAGACAACCGTCAATATTTGAATGACTCTAAGAGATCACTTGTGAAGAGAATGTAAACACTGGAGAGAGAGCAGGTCCCTCAGTTGGTAGTCTGAGGGGTCCAAGCAAGACACTGAACCACAACTGCTCCCAGTGGTGAGGCTAAGACCTTGTATCTGAATTTCTTTGTACTATAAAGGAGTTTTAATAGTTTGAACAAAAGACCAATTCTGTTGTTTTGCTGGCGCTGATGGTCTTCGTCGACCGCTAGGTTTCCCCAATAAAACTGAAATCATTAGAGCAGAGGTCACTGATAGGTGGACCGTGATCCGGATCCGGACTCGGACGCAGTCCTATCTCGACCCGGATGCATTACCTATAAGTTGACAGAGCGTTTCTGTCAGTCAGTGAGTGGGATACACTTTTGTCCAACCTGACCTCTTTCACTTTTAATTGAGTACCCATGCATTAGAGGCTTTCAAAGAGAATCCTTCTATGTAGCTGAGTTCATCAAGGGCACACATGGCACATTGTGCGGTTCCCTTATTTTTTTATTATTCCCCCAATGTCAAAGTGAGCTTTAACAACTCTTCTAGGGTGGACTCACTCTAAAAGAGCAGGTTGAGGGATGACAGTACTTGCCCCTTCCTCATTAACGCCACTGGGCTGGCTTTGACTGATGCCCTGAACCCCCAACTGCTCCAGCTAAGCTTCCTCAGACCTGACACAAATAACTACCGTCTGACAGCACTTTTCTTTTTTTTGTCCTACAGCAGCTACAATGGTTTAATTCACTGACGGCCTGAGGCTGCAATGTCCCACACAACACAGAATTCACTGCATCTCCTCTCAGGCCTTTCAGCAGAGATCACACTCCCCTTAAAGCCTTTGTAACAAACTTCAATCCGGCAATGTGCTCCAGATTCAATGGCTTGACATGTAGTGATGCACATGGTGAACACATGGCCGCACCCACCAGCACCAACACCTGTTACCATAGCTACCGATCTGGTGCAAACCTAAAAAGTTGTCTTTTTTTAAAGAAAGGCTTTGTCACTGAGCCATAATTGTGACTCAGGATGCCAGCGACTCTCTCAGCATGTGGAGAATGTAATTTTCTTGACTCTGCGGCCACACTGATATAACCCCGAGGCCGGTGAGTCATGAATCAACCTGTGGACGCAGAGACTGAAAGATGGCACCATGCCCCAGTGGAGCTGATTTACCATGAACTGCTACCAGCTTTTCTGGGCTGGGTTCAGGGATTTGTTTTGTTGTAACAGAAACAGAGGAAGATTGTTAAGGGTGAGCAAAGGAAACCCTCAGGGGCCGAGGAAGAACGTGTCGCCTGTACTTTAGAAAAAGAGACGAAAGTTCAAGATGGCAAACTCGGCAAGAAATGAAACCAAAGTTCGTCATCACGGTGGATCCTACTGTTATGATGGATGACTTTGCTTTCTCTCTGCTCTGGACATTTATCTCTCATTAGCTCAAATCCCTTCCTGTCCAATCACTTCTTTTCTCTGTTCTTCAGCAAGCTCCATTCCTCGGCCTCCCTCGCCTTTTCTACTCTAATCGCCTCTTACTCATCTTCTGTTTCATATCCTCTCCTCTCCTCTGACCACCCTGTACCTTTCAGAATAAGACATCCTCTGCTATTAAAACCCTTTGTTAGGTGATTTCTAACTCCATCATCACTTCATAAAAAAACGGGGCAGCAGATGTTTTTCTTTCTTGTCCTCCACAGACCTCCTGCTGTTGACACCTTAGTGGCAGAGAGCTGAAAGAAAAATTGATTCCACGAACAAAGCTGGAGAGAAATTCCTTCTTCCTTTCCACCTCAGCTTTGATTCCCTTTCCTGCCAATTCTTTATCACACAAACCCATCTCCCAGGGCTGCAGGAATATATTGTTCTCTCTGTTGTCAGGATGATATGACCTCTGATCTCAGAAAGTCTGATATCCCACAAATTAGAATGGATTTGGCAAACAGAAGTTGCCCACTGATTGGATTTTGGTGATAATCACATATCCTAGATTGTGTGTTATGGTGCATTCATGTGCTGGTTGTAAGGTCTGTAATAAAGAATTCTTACAGTAAGTCTTTTGTTACAAGACAAACCAAAACCTGAATCCAAGATTAAGAAGAGGACAAATGAAAGCTGCATCTTTAAAAGTTGGAGGATGGATGTGGACATTTGCTCTCCAGCGAGTGCCTTCTACAGGTCAGTGAGACTGTATAAAGGTGTTAAAATTGACATCTAAAAACAAGTCAATGCTTAAAGACATTGTTTGAAATGTTAGGAAATGTATGTATTCATTTTTGAAACCACTCTCACATCGGTATGCTAAATATGAAGCTTGAGTCAGCAGATATTTAGCCTAGGCGAGCAAAAAAATGAAAGCAAACAGCTAATTCACAAATCCACCTACCAGCTCCAAGTACCAAAGCTCAGTAATTTTTCCAGCCTTTTTTACAACAGACATTCTGACTTGTCAAACTAAAAGCACAAATGTTACTAGCAACATCAACCATGATTCAGCACAGGTTGTATAAACTCACTTTAAAGGAGCTATTTGAAAGTTTTGCTAATGCTACATAGCTGCTACATGTCCATTACTTACCACTCTGTAAGAAACGTTACAAGTTCAGCATCAAACTTCATTCCTTTACTCACCTCGAGTTGTTTCCAGTGGTTGAAAGCAACTCTGGTCTCTATCACATCTTTTCTTCTACTGAAGTTAGCATGCTAACCAGCTAGCCCCAGCTCACTTTCCAATAGCGACTCACTGTAGCCTCCTATCCACCCTGAAGACATAGCACTGTTCAGGGTGAATTATAACCTCATGTCTTGTAAACGCAACAATGGCTGAAGCTTTTGTCAGGCAACAATCACCACCATACTAGCAATGTGGTCATTTCAGCCTGTCACCCAGCCTGCTCAGACAGAAATCCCTCAACTGTTAGATGGATGGCAATGACGCTTTTTTTTACAGTTCTCTGAGGATGAATCCTACTGACTGTGCTGATCCCTTAAATAACTTAGATCAATCTAAGTAATTGATAGTTTCATTTTCTGTTTGGGGGAAAGGACACCGCTCAAAGGTTGCCAGATTGGGAACAGGCCTGGAGGCTGCCATGATTGCCATTTTGGAAATGGACAAATGCCATGTTCAGTGTGTGATAGCAGCCGCACATTTGTATTCTGGTATCTACAGTGAGCTGTGTGCCCTCCTGTCCCTGTTTGACCATCTTGTTACGGAGGGTTTGGCCACCCAGCAGTCATCAGCTCATGTGTTTGTGGACATACTCAGCTGAACTCCGTAGTTGTGTGCATCATCTTGATAGGAAGTGATTGGGCTCCAGTAGCCACTCCAATCATTATGTTAATTATGCATTAGGCTGGTTACGCTTATCAAGGATCTTCAGGCAAGTTAAGAGCCGTTATGGGCTCGTTAGTGGCTTTTAGCCTCGTTAGGGGCTCATTAGGGACCATCAGGGTCAGAACCACAGCCGAATTGCTGCCCGAAGCTGTGTGATCAGGAAATGAGTTTCCTGTTAACAAGCTGATCACCATGCTTCAGAGGGACACGGATGCTGCCTGTTGGTAAACAAAAAGCGGCTCACAGAGCGGGAAGAGGAGGCCCAGCGGTGCCACTGAGCTCTGCAGCTGCCGCTCACTCATTCATTTAGCCTTGCAAATTCTGCCAGACACTGTCCTCCCAAGAGACGTGATGGCGTCAGTTATCCCTGAAAACACTAAATAATGACATGAGTTAACACTGAATTGACAAAGGTGAAAACAAAGATGTTATTATAGAGACAGGAGGTTAGAGTGGAGGTATGAGTCAAGAAGACATCAAACTTTAACATGTGAGATCACCATTTCTTTCCCGTTTCCTACAGACAAGGTTGGTTTCTCCTAAACGTGACCATGATCTTTCCCTGATCTGAACCACGTTGTTCTGTGCCTAAACCTCACCAAACCTAAACTATAGTGTTTTCACATCAGGAAACACCTTTTCTTTTTTACATCAGATCAGTGCTCAATTGATTTAGTAATCAGACTCTCAATGGAAAGAAAAAGGAGAAAGGATCAAAACAGGTTGAGCAGAACAAGAGCTATCGTCTTTTTTTATTCCACACATTCTTCATCTTTTCCTACAATATCCACAATGCAACTTGGTCACCAACAGTTGGGTCAGAGATTGGGGTGAGGTAGCAGCTAATGTAGCCTGGAGTTGAATGAGCATGGGAAACCTCCAGTGGAAGACGTCCTGGAGGATCCTGATCAGATTCCCGAAGGACCTTTCAATGCAAAGGAGGGGCGACTCTAATATTAGCTCGGTCAATGGATGGATAAGATAGACCTTTTTTTGGGGGGTTGAGTTTGGAGGACTTAGAGACTGCCTGACATCTCATTTATGACCGTCTACAACAAACTTTCAAAGTGTCCATGAGCAAGAAGTCATTCAAACACGGTGAACATTTGTGCATAAATTCAGACTAAACATACGTTCATGAAAGGGCCTCAGTTTGTACAACCCAATGTTGAGGATGCACAGATTCACAACAGTAACTTCTCTGAATTCAGATCCTTCTTTTATTTACAGCTTCCTTTCCATTTACATTGTTTTCATCTCCGAATCCACTTCCAGGAAGAGCATTTAACTCGCGTGAGCGCACAACCCGACGTTACTCACGCCACTCTTCTCTGTGCAGAAACATTTATATGTATCAGAGGCATAATTTCAGTGGCAGCAGTCCATTACTGTTGACATCACTTCAAAACTGAACACTCACAACAAACAGCATACTCCAGAGTAAACATCTGTGTATGTGTGTATCAGTACAGTTGTAGTTGATGGGGCTGCAGCTAATTGATGGGCATCTTCATCACAGACACAGACTAATATCTCTCCCTTTCATTTGATATATTTATGGCTCTACAAAGCATTAAAGAGACAGTGAGTTCAAGTGAGAAACCCTGTTTCTACTATGATGCTAAAAGCCAAGACAAACAGACGCCTTGCTACTGTATAAATGTAAAGCTGCTTGTGTTTCCTTTCGTCTTCATTGAGTTTCCATGTAAAGGTCAAGCTCTGGATTTAAGTGGAATTCAGTTGCACTGACATTCTGAAGATTTCAGCTGCTCCCATGCATGACACATAAAGTACTGACCTTTACCTTTACTGCAGGAAACACACACACACACACACACACACACGTACACACAAACTCAGCACTGAGTTGTCCCCTGAGGTCTGTGCTGTCTGACCTTGAATCAGAACTCAGATCAGATCTCTGTCTGTGTGCTTGTTCTGCTGACTTGAGTCTTATGAAAACGGATTTCACCCCCGCACCCTGTCCTGTCAATACACACGGTGTAACAGTGTATTTAGGATAAATAACTACCAATCACTTCCATCACTGCATCTAAAAATACAAGTCAGCAACAAGATGTGATGAGGTCCCTTGAAATAAGACAATAATGGAATGGGAAGCATGAAGTTTTGTCCCAGGCTAAACCTGACTTTTCTGGCCTAAAACCCAAATACACAAGATGTGTGTGTGTGCTTTAAGAGATTGTGTTTGAGAGAAAAAAAATCCTAATTATTAAATATCTAATTGTACATATATTATTATCTATTATTTATCTTTTTTAGGCATCATTAAGCATTATAATACTGCAAATTTCCCCACTGTGGGTGTACTTTTTTCCAGCAATCCAAAGTAAATTACAAAATACACAGTGTGCATGTGGCCCTTTTAAAATCAATTTTTTTTGGGACTGACACCACCATGGTGAAGGGTCAGGGAAGGATCTTGGTCAGGTTTTAAAATTTCGACAGGAAACAGGGAACATCAGCGGTTTAAGTCGGATGCGTCTTGGACCCATCAATCCAACCTGACCTCCTCTCTCTGTGGACTCAGTGGCTCTGTAATAATGTCACCTGTCTTCCTTCTTTGCTCTTTGCATTTTTGGGTATTTGCTGAAATGACTGATGCTGACACCTTCCTTGGGAGGACAGTCTTGTTTTCAGCCTCAACAACCTCCAGTAATAAGATAGGGCAACCTCTGTTTTGCCTGAGAGGCGAAATCAGGGGCAAACTACAATTACCACTTTGCGGCTGTATGGGTCCACCAACCAATCAAGTTGGAGTTTACATCCATGTCTGTCCTGAATGTTGCTGCAAAGAAACTACAAATTCTAAAGCGTGTATGATTCAAAAAGCAGCAAAGAAGATCTATGCCATCACCACAGGTTCAAGATGGGCACCCAAGATACGTGTCAACAATTCATTAAACAAACCAAATGTGAAATATTCCCCTTCTCTAGAGTCCAAGAGAATGTTTCTACCAAATTTGAAGATATTCCCTCAAGGCGTTACTGAGATATTGTGTGCACAAGGCCGGTGAGGTCACTGTGACCTTGACCTTTGACCTTTTGACCACCAAAATCTAATCAGTTCATCTTTGTGTCCACGTCAATGTTTGTGCCAAATATGAGGACATTCCCTGAAGGCGTTACTGAGATATCGAGTTCATGAACTTCAAAACCTGAAAACAACATGCCTCGACAACAGAAACATCACACACATAAAAACTCTGCAGGTCACTCACTGATGCTGTGACGGTTTATTGCTGTGAATGCTCAGTAATAATTCAGACAATTCAGATGAGTGTATCAGCATTTTCATCAACTCCTCTCTTATCTCAGTCAGACACACAGCTTGGAGAGGTTTTAGTGAGGGAATTAAACACAACCTGCAAATGAAAAAAAAAAAGCAGATGCTGATTCACTCTCTCTAATACACGTCTCTCAGCTCCCGTTCATTCATATACACACCTGTCCCTAAAGGGCAAATCTTTCCCGGTTCACTTTATTGAAGTAAACCAACTATAGCTGCAGACGTTTGTAGCTGAAACACATGCACATGGAGTCAAAATGTTCTAACAGCTCTCTGCTCTGTGTCAGGATGTGATTGTGTGACTGTGTAGTCATCCCGCAACGCAACACAGAGGGGTTTCTATTTTTGAGCTTCTTTGTCAGGATTTTTTCAGACTTTCGGTGCTGGTTGAAAATTGTAACTAAACTGGTACGTGATGAATTTCATTCACATCACGTCAGCGTGTTAACTAGAGCTACCAGTCCTCTGACGTAACCCTCAGGAGCCCATCACCACCCCCCATCATTAGGCGCAGGCGATGTAGGTGACACCACACACCTGACGCCGTGAGGAGTCGGTAGGGAGACGCTGTTTGTCGTCGTGTCATCAATTCAAAGTGCTGGATGCTGCGATTTGTGACCCTGCAGTTCATTTGCTAATTTGCTTCACACAGATCATTCACACAGGGACATGAATACCAGGTTGCTAACAAGACATACTACAGAACACTATGCGAAATATTATAGAAAACCACCTGCACAAAGGAAAGTTTCTTTCAATGCAGAGCTTATTGTTGTGATACATATGTAGATACTGGTTTTGCAGTGTGAACGGCAGTCTGCAGAATGTAGAAAACAAAAGCATGCTAGCTGCCCTGCGACATGAAACAAACATGTAATTAAAAGCAGGATAAGTTATAGGAGACCATAGTGTGCATGTTAACGGCTGACACCACCGTAATGATCTGTCATCAAGCTGTGACACATGTGCTCACTCTGTTGCTCCCAGCATGCACCTGTAGGCTTCCAGCTGCTCATAATATAAATAGTTCACCGCTGCTCCACACCTTCTGTACACTGGCTTTTTACTCCTGCTCATTCTCAACCCCTCTCTCTCTCTCTCTCTCTCTCTCCATTCTTACTCCTTTCTTATTCCACTGCAGTCACTTCATCTTTTATCTGCAGCCGAGTTTCCGTTGAGTTTCTCGGAAACATTCATTTGAGGTGTACGTCACATACGTTAACAGTTGCAGCGCTGTTCGCCACGTCGCTGTGACTCACTGAGTTTGTTTCACACTGAGTTTTTTCATTCAGCGGAAGTGAACCTGCTGAAGATGTTACAAAACCAGGATTCATGCTGTAATCCTGTCTCCATGAGCCATGACACATCCATTAATGCTGAATGCGTCATGACTTAATTCAGTATGACTCAAGTCCTAACTGTTACCCAACTTCATTTACGACTTTAAAGGATGGCTTCTATTTTGGGTCTGTCTTTCCTGCTTTGGTCCGGTGATGGTAAACCTGGATGCTGCAGCATACAGTGATATGTCAGACAACAGCGTCCTACCAACTTTGTGCCAACAATATGTTGAAGACTCTTTCCTGTCCAGTCTTCATCAAAAGAGACAAACGAGAACTGAAACTGTTAGGCCCTTAAACAATAGCATATCTGCAGTTATTCTGATAACCCACTAGTTGTGTTCCAAGAAAAAATGCCTTAAAGTTCCTCCAGGCAGTTTTTAAACTCTGTAAAAATCCTCTGCTCAGATTAATATTTTGTTTAACATGGTTTTCCCAGAGAAAAAAGTGAAAAAAACTGGGTCTGAAGCTCATCTCCTCTTACTTCCTGATTGAGAAATCTGGATCAGGCCTTGAGCCCCGCCCACCACCTGCTTGCCCCCTCGTCCCCACAAGTTGACAGGATTGGTTCCTTAGGTTTGTGACATATGAAACCCTGGCTGTCTGACTATTTCCACCTTGAATTGCAGTGAACTAATGACAGTCTCATAAACACAGATTCAGTCATGGTGTTGGTGATTATCTAACTCATCATATGTCCTGTATTATATAAAAAAGATCATATGGACGTTAACAAGGTTCAATACTTGGGGCATTTACATTTGCTGGCTCCAACCTTTGAAATGTGAAGATTTCCAGCCTGAGTTTGTCTTACGTGATTAAAAGTAAGTATCCTTTTGGTTCCTGAATTGCATAATGTAAAGATGTTATATCGGGTTTTAGAAACTTGACATCTTGGGCGTTGACATCTTACAGAGCAAACGTCTATAAAACCGTCACAATAATCGTTAGTTGCAGCCGTGAACAAGAAAGATAAGGTGAGAAATTCCCATAATATCATTAAAGCAGCAGTTTCTACCAATACTGACTCATATGCTTGTTGAACTTTTCACCTCTGGAAAAACGAAGATTGTGCGTGTTGTATTAAACTAATTTAAGATTATTATCAGTTATCTTCATGCTAACCCCTATTTTATTGGATGCTACAGTAGGTCATCTGGTCTGCAAATGTCACGGGCAAATCGAATCCCACCTCAGAAGCCCATTAGTCCATGTGGCACCCTGAGGGAGATCTGGCTGTCAGCACCGCTTTACATCCCAAAACACAACAAGATTCTGGCATTTTCTTGTTTCCTCTCTCTCTCCCCTCTGTTCGTGTGCAGCGTCTTTGTTGCAGTTTCCAGACTGAGCTGACCTTGGATTTAAAGCAGAGAGGAAGGCCTAACCCCCACTGACTGCTGTGTTTTAAGAGGGCGTGTTGAAGTGAGACGGAGGGCGAAATATTTCATAGAGGAATTAGGCTGCTAATTGATAATTAAGGGAGTGTTTCATGCGTCATCTGAGAGTTTGGTTGGTTAGGAGCAATTACACAGCTCCTCTCCACCGTTCAGATGAGCGTGCTCACAGGTCAGGAGTGACGGCATGACGAGCAGCAGACAGGAAATGACATCTGTCACGGTGACAGCGGGGGAAGCAGAGGAAACACATACACGCTTTCAGGCAAATTATAAACCTCTGTACATTTTGAGTGTTTGGGGAGTGTCAGGCGATGAGTTGTGGCCGTCTGCAGAGCCCGAGTCAGCCTCGCAGGCTGCAATCTCCCACCCACATCCCCCCCCCCCATGCCACTGAGAGCATAAATTCTAAAAGTTGTTGAGCTCTGAAGCAACGGCTTCGCTCCACCCGACAGAGGATGGACATGAGAGGATTTGGAGTCAGGTATCTCCTCTCCCTGTGGCGTGGGCACAGTGAATCCAAAAATCTGAGGTGGTACTTTTCATTATTTATTGAGTAATTTTATTTCCCCTCCAAACTGAAATCTTTGTGGAAACTTTATAGCACCTCAGCTGTGGATCTGTGTTTACTCAAACTGTTTGTAACTGTCTACTAATTCATCACGCTGCTCCCCGACAGATACTGGAGACTTGAGGCGGAGACTGGTATTGATGTGAAACAGCACAAAGATTCAGTCACAATACATCATTTGTGGCATATTTGTTGAGAGGATCCCTGAGTTCCAGCTATTACAGGATTATTGGAGATTTGTAGTGAGCCGGTCATTGATCACCTTGTATCATGAAAGATGAAAACTGCTACAAACACCATCCACGAGTCGTAGCATCAGCTGAATGAGTGAATGTGATAAAGATGTGACGTATCTTTCGAGGTGATGTGGGTCATTGTAGGTCAATGACAGACTGATGCATTACAGTATAAACACACTACAAACCTTAGAGAAACTGTCTGTAACACTGAAGTTCAACTTCTGTGTATACGTGCTTTGTCTCCACATGTGTCTCCAAAGACAACTCGTGATAGGATCTCACTGCTTGTGATGTCATCTTTCCAGCGAACCAACTAACTACCTTACTAGCTGGTAAGACGACATTTCTACAGCATTATTACTGCTACTTCTACTACTATTACTGCAAATACAACATCCAGCATAAGTTCAACTGCTCCGACTAAAAGAGCCCAGTGAAAGCTCAGTAGACAGACAACTACACATTTTTATTTATTTCTCTCTCCTTCATTCATCTATTCATTCATTCATCCCCTAAACTCCACTTCAAGCTTGAGACCCGCCTCCTTCCTGCTTCTCTCTTTTCAGTCAAGAAAGCATGAAAATGTGCCGCTGCTCTCTGAGCAAACAGGAGCCAGTCACCGCTCTGTGTGGTCTTCGCTGCATGTGGAGCTCCTGATGCTCCTGATGCTGATATTTCATATGCAACCACCAGCTTCACTGCAGCCGCCAGCATCACAACTCCACCTAAAATCAGACTGATGACGGTCAAGGTGGGTATTAACAGAGCCGTTTCTTGCTATGTGCAGACTATGCAAATGCATAGGGCCCCCTCAGCCAGTAGGGGGCCCCCAAGCTGCAATTTCAGCCTCAAAAGATTTGGGGAGAATTAAAATGACCTGTCTTTATTTGTAGCCAGCAAAGCCTCCTCATGTGTTTAGTGAAGCACTTATATGCTCAAAAAACTAATGTAGGATATAAACAAAACTAATCTGCAATGGCAGGGAAGCTGTGGCTTGTGTTTCTGGGGGATCCATTATTAGGTTGTTATGCAATGAGTGACGTCTGCCGACAGGTATGATGAGATGACTGACAGCCGCACGTCACATCAGCGAGCTGAGTAACGGTAGTGTTAGAAACAGTATCACGGCATCAAAAAGGACATTTCCCTCTGGTGCAGATAAAAGAAGAAAACTGAAGAAGAAAAACGCTCACAGGGAAAAGGTAAGGCATTTGTTAATGATGTAGATTCACTTGTGGGGTGGAGGGGGGAGCTATAATGTTGGTCAACTTTTGAGCCACTTTGCTACTTTTGTCTCGCTGGCTAACTCAGCTAGCCTCAGCTAAATTGATAAATTAGCTAGCTCAGCTAGCTGGCTAGGATTGTGCGTATGCAAATAAACCCAGCTTTATACAGTGTGTGCTTTATGAAAGAGCTAAAATAAAATGATCATTTGAATGGACTGTGCTGTGGGACTGATTGACTGAAGTGACACCCATCATGTCGGATTATAGCAGGCTGCAGAGCATTTTGTTGCAGCTGCTCAGTAACATCACACTTTGGGTGTGTTGTTGGGCAAAGTTCTGCAGTGGATTATTCATATAGCACTATGAATTTTGAATGATCACTGTGTTAAGAACGACCCGTTCTCTCTCCTATTGTATTTTGTATGTATTTTGTGGTTAGTTGACAACTCTGCTGACTTAGCTGCAGTCTTTGCCACATTTATTACAATATTTATTGTGACAATGTCGTTTGCTGATTTGAACAAACCTCCCTCTATTCCTACGATAGAATTGAGTTTTTGATGTAGTGTATATGTTTTTTATTCAACACAACCATAATGACACAAATTAAAGTAAATTTCATTTCTACTATACTGTATGTGACCGCTAGTTCTGCCCTCAGTAAGAACACAAGGTAAGACCATATCATCAGTTAGATACAAGTTGTCCACTTTGTAATGCCCTGCAAAATATAAGTAAAAATACTCCCTCCATATCATATGGTGCTCATCACTAATATACCATCGTTTTAATTACTTTAAAGAGTAATATGTGCCAGATGAAAGCAGAAAAATCCTGAAAGTGACAACTTTGAAATTGGGTGCATGCTTTAAAGGGACACTGTATATTGCAATGTATATATATTATATATATATATATATATATATATATATAACATGTACAAAAAAAACACTGATTATGAATTTCTGTATAAGTGCAACATAACTGAAATCATACTGTAGTAATATTTTCTTATGACCAATTTCTCTTGGTAACCTAAGGAGCTTTGTCTTTGCAGGTGCAATCCTGAAATACTTTGGAGTTTTGAGGAAGATAATGAAAACATAAGACTGATCATACAGATCATGATCACAAAGTAGTGTAATCATGTTATACAGTTGAAATGGTCCTGAAGGGGTTGTAGTGTTACATGTGAAAAGCTCCCGACTACCTGCAACATTAGTATTATTCTGACTAGTTTTTTGTTTTTATTGTTTGCACATTAACACATGGATGCTGGTTCATTGTATTTTCATTCTAAGTAATAGCCTAATTTATTTTCTGTTCATCTGGGCAATGGCCCCAATGTACTTATTTTCTTATTGTTTTAGGTGGGAGGGGAGAGAATTTTTTTGTTGAGTTATGTTTCATGTTTAAGAACTTTGTTCTCAAAATTTAAAACAAACATTTTTGAAGAAAATGCTGCATCTGTTGCAGTTCTTGACATAGAGGAGCCTCGTTGTTTACCTTTTATTATCATTTTCTGTAGGTTTAAATTGCCTGGATCAACTTGAGATGTTAAATTTGAATTTGAGAGAGTTTTTCACAAATCTAGCCTTTTTTCCTCTTAAAGTGTAACAGATTGATGCATCTCCACGGATCATCTTAAAGGGTTTAGAACCCCCCCCCCCATCGTAGTTTGACAAAGAAGGGGCCCCCAAACAGCATCTTGCATAGGGCCCCCAAAAAGCTAGAAACAGCCCTGGGTATTAAACCCTGATGAGTGAGTTTAAATCAAACATACCTCTACACTTTCTGAACCAGCTTCTGGTTGGACAGACTGTGATGTTTTCAACACAGCACTGAATGTAAAATCCACCAACAGTGATCCCATTTAAAGACCTAGATATCATGAATGATAAACAGCCTTGCAAAATGTAATATCTCGATACAGTCCAGCCCGCATATCGTGATATACGATATCATCGCATAGAGGGTGCAACTGATGTACTGCATATCATTTTTAATAACTGTTTGACTTCACACGTTCTCTCTCTGGCATTCTATTAGATTCAATTTTTCAGTCTGAGTTTTCTATGTCATCATCCTGGCGTCATATATTTTGCCTCATCATATTCTTCCCACCTCTCAGCTCTCTGTCTCTCTCCCTCCTCTCTCTCTCCTACTGTACGAGCACACCAGCACACACACACACACATATCCACTGCATCATTCTCTGAGTCTCAGCACATACACACACACACACACACACACACACACACACGCAGAGAGAGAGAGAGAGAGAGACTGTGTATTAGGGGTTAAAATCCTGAATGACAGACAGGACTCAGAGCTGGACTCAGGTCCTTAAATACGTCAGAGAATAGAAATATTTAGTGAGCTGCTGTCAGAGCAACCAGGATTAGATTTCTATACATTTCTATATCAGCGGTTCCCAACCTTTCTCCAACTCATGGTCCCACTTGAAAATCTCAAAAATATTTCAACGATAATGGTCGAACATTCAGGACTGAGCTGAAAGATGTGGAAACTCAATTTTCTTTTTTGTTTGACGAGGGGAGAGATTCAGCATCTGTCTCTCCAGTCTCTTTAATTCTTCCTGTTGCTGACCAGTTATCCATTTTGATTCACCGGTTTTTGCCATGGATGTGATCTATCAAGCAATCAGACTGAGATAGCAAACATGTAAACGATGTGGTCCAGCCAGTGACAACGAAAAAGTTCCTATCACTGGTTTTTCACAGTGAAAGGTCTCAGGAAAAAGGAAATGGAGAAAAAAAAAAACAATCAAAGGAGGTTTTTAAAAATCATTTCTTTTTAAAAGATTTAAAAACATTATTGTACTGTTTTTCAAAAATGATTTCTTGGGCCATTTGCAATATGTTCACAGCCCACCAATGGGCCCCCGACCCACAGGTTGGGACCCACTAGTCTATACCATCCGAGCTAATTATAACATCAACCTAACACCAGGTCTTAACCCTTAAACAGAAGTGAGGACTGGGGAAAAAAACATCCCTTTACTTTTATTTCTAACAAACATCTTGATCTATGAGAAAAGTGACAACACCTTTCACTAACGTCCAGACTTTCAAAAATCATTCCTACTTTTTAAAAATGCCCAAGAATGATAGTCACACACTTTTTTATTATCAGACATTCTCCTCTGTTGTGTTCTATAGTATTATTCTTACACTAATCCTGCAAAGCTTTTTTCTCCTCGTGTCACTGTTTTCTTCAGTATTTCCTGTCTATCCTGCTGCTTTACTCTCTTATCATCGGCGTGCACCCCTGCTTCCTTTCAGACAGGGATGGACATTATCTAATACTAATCAATGCTGCTCCACAAATCAGCTTAAGCAGCTGTAATTATGCTGCATAGTAAGTACAAGGCTCCAGAGACTCTTTGTCTGCAGTTCCAAGTACATCATAAATTCATCAAACTGTCGTTTTAAAAACCGACTGGCAGCTCCGTGTTTAATCTAGAAATATCCAGATGAAGCTTCTTCACCTGAATTAATCACCAACTGTCCACAACTTCAGACCTGCTGGTGAAGAAGACCACGTCCCCCTACTGTTTTCCTTCTTTTAGAGCTTCTCATCAGCTCCTGTTACAGTGAATCCAGACACTTTGATCACAGTCAAAGCAGAGCCTCCTGCTGTGACCACTTCATGTCTATTTTAAATGAGAGGAAGCAAGGAAGGAAGGAAGGAAGGAAGGAAGGAAGGATACAACACAAATCATCCAGCAGATGCTGTTAAAGGAACATTAAGGACATTTAAAAGGCCGTAAAGCTCTTAAATCCAGTTCCTCTGGGAAATTTGTGTGAATTTTATAAAAAAATAATGACGGAAGAAATATTGACATCTAAAGTAAAAATAGCAACAGAACAGTGTAAAGGTACTGCACGACAAGAGAAGCCCCACATTCAAATGTGATTTGAGAAATAACACGTTCTGATCATCCGGAAGAAAAGAATAGGAAGAACAACCACACACAGAGCAACACACTGTATCACACTGTGACTTATAAATAATGTCATTAATATTGTTAAAAGCCATCAGCTACAGCTTCGAATCCAGGTGCTCTTAACAGAAGGTGACACCCGACAGAGGTGTGGCAGGCAGAGGATTATTCCCTATAACAATGCATCATATTTTATAGGATAGTTTCATGATATGGTTTCTGTGCAAAATATAATCTTAAAATATCAAATAAATATAGTGGCAAAGTGTAATGCAGTAAAATAAATGTTTTACTGCTGAAATTTCCAAAGAAAAAGAAGTACACAGTAGGAAATGCAGGTAAAGTACAAGTACCTTCAAAGTGTACTTAAATACAGTATAGGATACCACTGCAAAGTTACTGGGGACCTTTCATTGCTGTAGTGATGATGTAGATAAACTTTTTACTGTCCTGTAAAAAATACTCCAAGGCAACGTCCTGTATTTATAAGCTTCATTAGTAAAATGTAGTGAATGTAGCAACAGTACAAAGAACAGACATTAACAACACTATTAGATTGTCATTGCTGATGCAGTAATGTTATCAGCAATGGTTCTGGTTCAATCTATAATAATGCATCTATGAATATACCATCATTTATATAAACTAATATTTTGTTTTGTAAAATCTTGATAAAATAAATGTAATAGGCGACCGATGTTCCTTCTGTAAAGCGGCATGAATGAGCTCAGATTTCTTCTTAGTAAAAAATACTCACTTTCCACCATTTAAAAAAAAAAAGGATCATTAAAAACGTAGATCGTGTCGAAAAGTCACTTTTTGAGCATCGCACACACTCATCGTTTTAGAATAAGATGCATTCAATTTAATAGAAGACACTGAAGTTTCGACTCTGTCAGACTCTCACATTCGCATCACATCCTTACCTGTCCGCGCTGAGCGCCGTCAGCGTGAACACGGACACGCCGACCGAGGTGAGCTGGATGACCGGGATGAGTTTGCACGCCGCCTCGCCGAACACCCACTCCTCGGAGAAGTAGCGGAAGGCGTCCACCGGCACGCAGGTGACCAGCAGCAGCAGGTCTCCCGCCGCCAGGCTGGAGATGAAGATGTTGGGCACGCTCCGCATGGCGCTGTTGGTGATGAAGATCTTCACCAGGGTGATGTTGCCCAGCAGACCCACGGTGATGATCAGGATGTACACCGAGGTCATGACGCAGCGCACGGCGAAGTGGACCGTCTCCCCGCCGTCCGAGGAAGCCCACCAGCCGGGCTCCTCCGTGGAGTTGGGGCTCAGAGCCTCGGAGTCTCCGGGCAGATCCGGGGATAAGTTGGAGAGGAACTCGTCGTCCATCGCCGGTGTGGGCGCGGGAAAATCCACAGAGGAGCGCTCCGGCGGTGAGGGAGCCGGGGAGGAGACGCAGTGTCAGAGGGGGTTTTCACTCAGAGACACCCCGCCAAGAGAGAAAGAAACTTTTTCTAACAACTGGATCTGACTGAGGAGTGTGTTTATGTGACTGACTGACTGACTGACTGACTGACTGACTGATGAGAGGCGACTGATGCCAGTAAAGAGGAGGAGGCACATCTTTGACACTGGTTACAGTCTCTCTCTCTCTCTCTCTCTCTCTCTCTCTCTCTCTCTCTCTCTCTCTCTCTCTCTCTCCCTCTCCCTCTGTGTGTGTGTGTGTGTGTGTGTGTGTGTGTTAGAGAGAGAGAGAGAGAGGGTAGATAGATAGAAAAGGGAAAAAGATGATGAAGACAGTAAAAAATTGAAAGGATGGGAGAGATAAAGATGAAGTGATAGAAAAGGGGAGAGGAGAGAAGAGGGAGGAGTGCAACAGGGAGGATAAGAGGAAGAGACTGTGGATGAGAAGAAGTTTGTTTGACGGGGGGGGGGGCTGACCAAGACAGATGGATCACTGTGAACATAATGTGATAAAGAGAAGAGGAGGAGAGAGTGGCAGAGAGACATGACAGATGATGGAGAGAGAGAGAGAGAGAGAGAGAGAGAGGACTGGTGCTGGTGTAGAATAAATGAGGGCTGTCTAAAGTGTTTTCAGTTTTCATAATAAATTAATAGCGTGTGTGTGTGTGTGTGTGTGTGTGTGTGTCAGTGGAAGGCAGGGAGGGAGGGAGTCTGAGGGCTCGTCCATGTTCATGTCTGACATCAACCTAACACAGCTATGAGCCTGCCCCTATGTGTAACTTCACTGCATCACTGTCAACATGTAACACGTCTGTTATTAAGGTCTGTCAGAGGTGCACAGCCCTCTACAGGTGACTGGGGGAGCTGCAGGCGTAGCTGCACATCAGTATTTTGGGGTTATTTGTGTTTTTAATCCAACATCTTTTCATTTAAAGAGACAAAATATTCACTAAACGGTTAAAGTATCTGTGCTAAATAATGCCTGTTTGAGGAATAATGGGTCAAATGATTAAGTGATGATTGGTTAAATACTAACCTGTGATGATATTGAGAGTGGAGAAGTAACTGCAAACTAATTGAAGGATTTCTCACACACACACACATACACACACACACACACACACACACACACACACACACATTAAGGAGTCCACGAGAAGCGTGAATAGTAGGGTAAAAGAGATTAGGGGCCTTATCGTCTACTAACACCTGCATGCAAAAACCCAGCAGTTCATACCTTGTGTGGACTAATCAGCGTATCATTAAATGGTCCAGGTTTCCTCTGATCTGGTTTGTTTCCAACAATTACCAGGGATGTAGAGGGGGAAATAGAAGGAGGGAGAACAAACTAATACAAACAAAAATCTGTCCTGTGGTCAGAAATGTTGCAGGATGATCGAACCTTTCTCAGGCACTGTCGACAAACGAGCCCATAGGTCGTCTACTCAGCAGGTTATTATGGTATGATGATGGTATGATGACATATTTGCTCCAGTTGCTGCAGTGAATGTGGCGCAAAACGCATTCACACACCCATATGAAATAATGTGAAGTCATTGACAAAATTTGCACATCTGCAGATCAGAATGTAAATTCATGCGATGAGAGTTGCACATCTGTAAAATATGTTTCACACAAACTTTTATTCTTGGATATTTTTTATCGCACAAACACAAGTCAGTAACTACAACTGCTTGAATCTTCCGCTACGAGTCTCAAATGGTAAGTTCTGCACACTCTGACTTTTGCACCAAATGTGGAGCAAAAGGGATCTGTACCTGTGGCACCTCAAGCCACGCCCACCCGTTGGTTGGACATAATGAGGACTGAACTGCACTACATGTAGTTTTACATTTCACTATTGTTACTCTGATATTTATTATGTTATAATTGTTGTCATATTATTATGTCCTTCCGTGTCCAACCGTAGCAAAAATGTGAATGTATGAGTTTCTTAATTTGTGATTTGTAAAACAGGATGTGTGCACCTGCAATGAAGAATCTGAGAAGGTGTAACTGTTGTGTTGTGTTTGTGGGCGGGAAAAAAATCTACAAGTGTGCAACTCCTAGAGCATCTTTTTTCTGTGACCTCAAACTTACTGATACACATGTGTGACTATTTTATATAACTGAAAAATTCACTGTCACAGGTGATCAGTTGTTTTGCACCAAAAATACTTTCATAATTATCACCCATAGTTAGATTTTGTTGCTAGGCGACATCTAGTGGTCGTAGTAAGACAGGAGGAGAGACAAAGTCCACATCAGGAGGAGGTTTGGGGGGTGTTCACTTCCCATGTGAAAGTAGCAGGTTATGTTCTTTCTATTTTACGTGACCGTTTAATCTTGTTACTATTGTAACCATGACAAAGAGATCGTCTAATGTCGAGAAACTACTTATTTCAACCCAAATCATGATCTTTTCCTTAGTCTCACCAAGCCATGACCGTTATTATAGTAACCATGGCAACCAAGGTCTGATACCACCTGCTGCAGTATTATGCACTATTCCAGGAGACACTTGGGCCGTATCAGAGGGTTGAAATGGTTGTTCCGGTTGGAGGAAAACTTCTCGTGGTTTGACTCTGCACTTCTGAAAACAGCAGGCAGTTTAGTCCCTGATCATCGTCCTGTTAAATGAGGCGAATGTTCAGGAAACAAGTCACACACAAAAGCAGCTCTCAGAAAAGCCTTTTACTGACTAACACCTCATCTGAAGTGAAAGAGAAAACATACAGGTGAAAGCCTGGGAGTCTGTGATTCATTCACCAACCATGAGCTTTTTTAGCTCCACTCTCTCTCCTCACATTTTTCTAGTTTTGCCCCGGCACTGTGAGGCTTTACCATCTGGAGCCTGTCACTCTGATGCTTCAGCGAACACAAATGGACTTTAAAGTTCACTCTCACGGGCTGAGCGTGTCTCTGTCTGCAGATGGCAGCGTAAAGACCTGCCACCACATGAGCTGGAATATGAGCCGGAGGTCATTTCCGATCACTTAATTTAGAGGCGTACGTAATTCAAGAGTTATCAGAAATTGGCTTTTTGTGTGTTTATGGACTGATTCAGCCGGTTCAACCAACAGGCCTGGTTTTTCTGCTGTAGGTTTACTCTCTATCTTAAATCACCTGAGAGTCAAACAGGAAGTGGCAGCATGTTCCAGAGTTGATCATGCTTCTGTCAGACTGAAATGAGTGGGGATAACTGAAGGTGCTAAGAGGACACTTGATGCTCTTTGATGAAGCCTTTATGCTGAGTCACTTAGAGGAGGGTTTGGGTACTTGTGTGATTTCTCTAATATTCCTGGTTTAAATCGAAAACAGGCAAATATATTATGCGTGGGTCTCGAGCAAGGATCTGACTGGTCCTTAGAGAATGAAAGTAACAACATGTGAGATATTTCTTAACATCTCTGACGAAGAGAGACTAAATTATTAGGATGATCAATAAATTGTGACGCTGAGCAAGAGCTGTGTGCGGGATGTTCTTCTTTGCAAGACGATATTTTTTATTAAACATGAGACTCATTAGGAATACATTCATGTTACATTTGAAAGGAGTAAGTTAGTTTATTCATATCTCTGTGATCGCCTTTGGATTGCACCCAGAGGAGTCCAGGTTAAAATCTAAAAACATCTCCCAACTTTATTTACCACAGAACTGGACAGGATAGTGTAGCATACATGGATCGTCTCTTTGGTGGTTAGAAAATGTAAAATGGTTTTTCACACTGGTCGGTTTTCAAATGATTGATGTTATTATAAGATGAGAATTTTAGAAACTTTTGAAATTTCTTTTGAATTTTTAGAAACAGAAACTGTTTAATCTGAAATCTTGAAATATAGAACTTTCAGTAATAATAATTACAATGATTGTGTTTGTTTCCATTTTGTCAAACCCTGTGCATTATCATGTGTGCTTTTGTTCGGATGGTTGAATGTAGATGTAATTCCCTAACAAGCTTAATGATAGGTAGCTGCTGGGTATAATAGTTGCACATGACTATATAATGGCAAAACAAAAAATACTGCAAACATTAGTTTCCACAAAATCTAGGTGAAAACTTACTTTAACTTTTCTTATCTTAATTTTTCTTATCTTATCTTATCTTATCTTATCTCGTGACTGATGAAGGTTTCTATGTTTTTAGTCATCAGTAAATGAATGGAAGCGTCTGTGCGCTGTGTGTGCGCTATTGTTGCAGGTTGTGTGGTCTTAGTTATTTTTCTGTGAAAAAATCCCATAATCAGCTGACTTCAGATCAGATCAGTCAGTCATGATGTTTTTGTGACTTCATCGCGTCACAGTCAGAAATCAGTCGACTCCCGGAGACAAATAAAGTTGAAACTTAGCGTCTGAGCCAAGACGCACAGGTTCTGTCCTCTGGCTTCCTTACGAGCCAGAAGTTTGCGGTCAAAGTTGTATCAAGTTTGACATAGTTAGGACGAGTGACGCCGGAAGCTGCGGGAGTGGGCCTTCAGAATAAAACGAACACTAAGCGTTTTGAGGATTTCTATGCACAATTTTCTTAATGAAAAAAAATTACACACTTCTTCATGTGTTTCCGCTTCAGGTTTTTCAGCTTCTTTTCTATTTGTGGCTCATTAAAATGTTTTATATCAGTATAAACAGTTTTTATGATTTTATAAGTAGATGTTTCTATAGCCAATTGTATTTACCTATAGCCGACATCATACTTTGATGTTAAAAGGTATTTCATTTTTCTTTTCCAGTGGATACATATTAAACAGCTACAATGACCCTTTCCATTCATTTATTTTTGTTTTATTTGATTTCCATTCCTGGTGTTGAGTTTATACAGCAGCCCAGGCTACAAGCCTGTACATTTTGAGGCCATTCTTTCTCGGGCGCCTGTGTTTATTTTGAATAATGTGAGCGGAAGTGCACCGTGTTAATTCCCTCTGACTTGACTCTGCTGTCTGTCCCGCAAGGTCCCGCAACTGGCATGAGTTTAGGATCCCTGAGTGGAAAAAAGAGGGGGGAATGAACAACACGCCGCCAGGATTACGGTTGGTGTGTGGACTTCCATTTTATTTCACTTTGTCCAGTTTTGGCTTTTGGGATTTGAATTTTGATCGTTGGTTTCTTTCTGTGTTGGTGGCCGGTCGCTCGTGGCTCGCCAAGGGACTGTATTTGGGACAACAGCAGCTCCGTCAATGCTCTTCCAGAAGTATTTGCAGTGCAGGGTGTGTTGTCATCATTGTTTTTGACTCTTTATTTTGGTAATAGAGATTTAGTCATGTGTTCATATAAAACAAAAAATGAAAAACAAACTCCATAAGAACCAAAAAGTAATCTTTGTGTCAAAAAGTGTGAATATGATCATAACTGATTTATTTATCATATTTAAAGTAGAAATATGCATCAGAATTGTTCAGTTCTAACTCAGCTAAAATAGACATTTGTTGTGAATAAAGCTCAAAATCTTAAATGTAACTTTTAAAATGGAAGAAAAATCCATTAAGTTCAGTTGAGCTCCTATGATCCTTTACCTAACTAGGTGCATTGTATTTTTGTTGCATGTTTGCCATCTCTCTCTCTGCATTGTGTGCCACAGGAGGTTGTTTTTTTTGCTGACATAGTTCTATAGGGATTATAATGCAGGGACCACATGCCCTCCCAGGCCATTGTTGGCCCCTCAGTCTCGTTTGTCCTTTTTCTACTGAGTGAGTCAATTGATGGAGGGATAAAAGGCGAAAAAAAAAAAAAAAAAAATATGCATTGACACGGGCTTTCAGGACAGAGAGAGAGAGAGGGAGAGGGTTCAGTTGGAGATTTGGGAGCCCGACTGTTGGTGGCCTTTAACTGGTGCCAGCAGCAAACCGGGCCATGAGGGCCCAGAGCAGGGGAGATCAACAAGCAAACCATGTCTTTAAACTACATCAAAAACTTCTATGAAGGATGCGTAAGTAGATCACGATGTGACTGCGACTGTGGGGATTTTATTGTTGCTTCCATCTAGGCCTCTCTCGCTGACACTTTCTAGCTTACCGTTCAGGATTTGACAGTTACAGAGGAGCAACGCGGAACAATTATCCCTCTCGAGGCCCAAAATGAAAAGACATTGATCAGTTTACATTCTTCGCCTTTTTAATCCATCTCCTTTTACCTTTGTCTTCATGGGGCTGAGTGACATATTTGTAAGCCAAAAGGCTCTTTGCTTTGTGAAAGTGTCATTTAGGCCTTTTTTTCTGCTAAACATGACTCAGTGTTAGTGTCAGAACAGAGCAGGTAAAGAGGGGAGATGGGAAATGTTTCCTCTGAATGGGTTTTGTTTTACCCTTCAGAGCTCAGGGCCTCAGTGAGCCGCTTTTGCAGCTGCATTTATCTGGCTGACAGAAGCTATTTTCTCTTTGTCTCTGACTATGTGTGTGTGTGTGTGTGTGTGTGTGTGTGTGTGTGTGTGCGTGTGTGTCCTATGCACATTTGTGTGTCGCATGTCTGTGCCATGATAATGTGAATGCTTGTTTGCATGCATTATATGTGTGACTGTGTGTGTTTTAATGTGCACTGCATTGTGTAATTGTGCCTGTGTGTGTGCTGTTCACGCTCGCTTGTATGTGTCTCTGTGCATTTTTGTGTGTGTGTGTGTGTGTGTGTGTGTGTGTATGTGCGTGTGTGTGTGTGTGTTCCAGCTCAGGCCTCCTACGGTGATAGGCCAGTTCCACACCTTGTTCTTCGGCTCGGTGCGGATGTTCTTTCTGGGCGTTCTTGGCTTTGCCGTCTATGGGAATGAGGCGCTGCACTTCAGCTGCGACCCTGATCGCCGAGAGCTCAACCTGTACTGCTACAACCAGTTCAGACCCATAACACCTCAGGTATGACTTAACTTAACTTAACTTAACTTAACTTAACTTAATTTAACTTAACTGTAAGGTGCAACTACATTAATGTAGTCCACCGGTACAACCAGTATTCTAATATAACACAGCACTAAGGATAAGATAGAACTATCTTTCAGACGTATATCGGCCAATATTAACTAAGCCTGTGCTAGCCAACATGTAACATAAAAAATTGTAAATCAGAATTGACAAAGACATGTTCGAGATAAAACAGTGACTTCATTACATACTTTGTCCACCAGAGGACTCTGACAAGGGAATTTTACATCTGTAAAATGTCCCTAATAAAATTCTTAATAACAATCATAGACATACTTAACAAAAATGTTGTGTTTTTTTTTTTGTATAATAGGAAATTGTATTGATATTGTTTTGGTCTCAACAGCTGAGTATCTGCCTGGCTTTACGATCTGTAGCGTAGCTACAACAGCTCAGATCCTACCATTGGCTACTGCAGGTAGTGCTAAACTCAACTGGCTTTATACTGCTAGATCACAGCAGCTAAACAGAATTTTATAACTATAAAAGGTAGCTAACCTAAATTATGCAAGATTTTTGCTAAGTAAAATAAGATAATCTTAATGCTTTGAAAATCTTACCCATGAAACCATAGTTTTTCTAGGTGCTAGCTAGAATTGAACTAAACTCAGCTAAATCAAAAGGTACAACTAAATTACACAGGAATGAAGCCTGTTAGTACAACCTTTACAGTCTGCTAATTTTTCTTTCTCTAATTTGTCTCTAAATAGGGTAAGATATAAACTATGCTAAAATAAGACAAGCAAAACTATCTTTAGCCACTGCTATGTGCAGCAGCTCAGATGCTAACATTGTAAAACTAAACTAAATGGGTATAACAGGCTGTAATTTGGGAGCAATTAAACATTTCGGCAATCATTGAACTCAACTCAAATCATTGACCCTGCCAGCCTCAGTTACCAAAGATATAAATACCATATTTTATTTACCTGTTCCATCTCGATGGCCAATTTACACCAATGTGTCAAGTGATGAAAAATACATGTACAAACCCCTTTTTTTATTTTTGCACCATCTTCCCTCAACCTATTTTCCTTCCTTTCATCCTTCCAACCTCCTCTCAATGTTTTCTTCTTTCTTGCTTTGTGCCATCATCTATTTCATGATTCCTTCATTCTTTATCCTATTGTCTCTTTTCAGGCTTTTCTCACATTCTCCCTGCCTTATTTCTGCCCTCTCCAGGTCTTCTGGGCGTTACAACTGGTAACAGTGCTAGTTCCTGGGGCAGTGTTCCACCTCTACGCAGCCTGTAAGAACATTGATCAGGAGGAGATCCTCGAACGACCCATCTACACCGTCTTCTATATAATTTCTGTTCTCCTACGCATCATTCTGGAAGTCATCGCCTTCTGGCTACAAAGCCACCTCTTTGGCTTCCAGGTCTGTCACTTTTAATTGTTTTGTAACTTTATGAACTCAGTAGAGTGCTGATCCAGGTCATAGCTATGTATCCATCCATCCATTTTCAAGTTGCTTATCATGATAGGGTCGTTGGGGTGAAGGGGGATGCAGAGTAGGCTATCCCTTACATCCTTTTCAACAACAATCAGCTCCCCCGGACCGGCCAGGAGATGCCCCAGCTGCCCCATATCCAACTGGTGATACCCAGAACAGCTCACAAGAAAGATAATTCCTAGAACTTGATAGTGAGATGAGTTTGAAGCATTACTGTGCTGTTGAAAAATTCACTTACTGCAATATCAGCATGGATCAGGAGTCCTGAGTAACCTAGGCTTGTCTGGAATTGGTCCCAGTAAATGCTAGGTAGTTTGTGGGGTGTATCTGATAGGTACAGCCAGCAAGATTTATTGCTTAGTATGACCCATCATTGATTAATAACGTGTCATCAACATAAATCAGAGATAAATATAGTGATTGTACAATTAGTGCCTGGACGTTCAGACAGTTATGAAAGTATTACTGCCCCATTTGTCTCTTTTTTCCCCCCCAGGTCCACCCACTGTACATGTGTGATGCCAGTGCTTTGGAAAAGGCCTTTAATGTGACTAAGTGCATGGTGCCCGAACACTTTGAAAAAACCATCTTCCTCAGTGCCATGTACACTTTCACTGTTATCACCATACTTCTCTGTATTGCCGAGATATTTGAGATACTGTGCCGGCGGCTTGGTTATCTCAACAACCAATGACACATACATACAAGCAAACATGGACACAAAAAATGACTAAGGGCGAAAACATATGACACTTTTTCTGCCAGTTTTTATTAGGCTCTTTGTTAGCTACTGCTGGACTTTAAAACATGAAGCTAACGTGAGAGCGAAACCTCACCTGTGGTCCATCGTGAGTGAGTTGCACAAAGAAATTTGAGAATGTGCGATAATGTCAGAAGTCTGAAATATTCTCTAGGTGTTTTTTGCCCTTAACTATAGAGTGATCACCCCTAGTCGTATTTCAGGTATCAGTGGGTCTGTACTGGCTGTGTCCAAGAGTCTTGTATGGACGTGATGGCCACAGAATATGCACCTCTGACTCTGAACCGTTGGGGGATGGGATAGAAAGATTTCTGGTTTTCTTTTTTTCCACAAGATGACTGAAAGAGCAGCATCAGCTTCATGGTGCTACTAAAAACTGTGACCATGGTCAAATTAGAGCACAAGGGAAGCCAGGTTGTCTTGAACCTGGTGGTCTATAACAGCTTGAGGGTCCCTAAAACCCTGTTCTTGGAGTTGTACCCAGTTGTATCTCAGATGTGATACTCTTGCGGAAGAAATACCCTGTCCTTAAGGACATGGTGTGCACTAAATTCATCAAAGTTCATCAAACCAACTTGATGCATCTTCTCTGGACTTTGTTTACTTATGGAGCGCCAACATTGGACCTACACAGCTGTATTTCAGGAGATTCCTAAAATCACAGAAAGCTTTGATGAAAATTCATCAAGTCTTCATGTAATGTAATAACAGCCAACAATGCAAATAATAACTCGTCACATAATTCTGTATAAAAGTACAGATAAACATTATAGTTAGCTTGTCTTCCAGGTGCTGATCAAACATGACAAGCAAACTATGGGGCAGACTATGGATTATCACTTGTGTCAATCTGTGACTTCGTAACCTTACCCATGGGCGAGTGAATTGCAGGTGCCATTGCTCCTGACACTTCCATGTGTGACAGTTATCGCTTCCAATATGTGTCTGTTATTGCTTGCAGCCCGTTCTGACCTTTACTTCCATCAGCATGAGTGCCACAACTTTGTTGTGGACCTTTGATGGAGTTGTCTGCCTTTTCAAATATCGGTTTCAGCTTGGTGGGTCTTGAAACAACCTTCAACTTGACCTATAGGATTGAGAAAGGCTGTCTCAAACAGGCCTCCCATCTCATGTGCCAGAAAGACTTCAACTAATGGCTCAGTTTACTTGTATGAAATGTAAAGGTATCTTTGGACAACAATGTGTCTTGACAAAGATGCCATCACTGAAAATGCTTGAATTGTAGTGTTTTACTCTTTGAGGGTAAAGATCTCCAACAAGGATACTAAATTAATATAAAAATAGGTTTGATGTAATAATATAAAGAAAAGCAAGGAACAGAACACTTCCTGGCTTAAATTTTTAAACTTGAAAGAAATTTATAGCCTAGATCAATGACATTAAAATATTATTTAAATTTGGAATAAAACAGTGTTGGAATGAAAATATTGAAATTATTTAATAGTATTACAAGTTACATGTTTTTTGAGTATCTAAAAAAATCATCAATTGCCAACAAGAAGAAATACTTCAACAAATTGATGACTTCTTGGAAGCAGTTCTGGACAATGTCATTGTTTCACAAAATAGGTATTGAACCACCTAATATGTCCCAACATCCAAGTTGAGATGGATGAGGTCTCAGCTAGTGTTAAAAATATTACTGTGTAGTGTAGTTCTCAACAGACATGGACAAAATCAGCATAGAAATTTGAAGATGTTTTTAGAGTTTTCATATATTTCACATACACACATACATACATACACACTTACAGACAGACATACATACATACATACATACATACATATATATAAATATATACATATATAAATATATATATAATATATAATGTAATAACTATTATTTTTATGGCTGAAAAGTGGGCTGAAAACTAAATGCTCATTCAGATCAAATATATTTGAAAAGATGGTTGAGTCTTTGTCCATGTCTGATTCTCAACCATCTCTCCGCTACTGTGAAACTCATCAAGGGTGTCCTCTACCCCCCACTCTCTTTATATCACCTTTTCCTAGCTTACACAAAATACTTGATGTAATGTAATTTCGTTTTGGTGTCACTGTCGATGTATTTTGAAAATGATTACCTCTCATGTTTTGTAATGTTTTTTTTTTAATCAGACATCCATCCAACTTTTGTTATGAAGTTTTCAGCAATCTGTTTATCATCTCAGGTACAAAATTGCATTACCAGACAAAAGTGGATCAAACCCTCATTTCAGACCCTTTTAAACCTTTTTAAATAAGCTTTTCCAGCCCTGGGGGACCACTCCAATTGTTCCCAATCTGCAGTACCAAAGGCCTGGTTAGTCTGACAGGGTTTAAAAGGATCTGAAACAGGTATGTGACTCCTGTGGTTTGGGTTCGTCTTTGCGTTCTGGTATCTGTGAGTGGAGGATGGTTTTAAATTTTGCCTCTAAAAGTTCTGTCACCAAGACTTAGGCCTTGTTTACATTGAAATAAAAATGTAGAATTCCACATCTGTCCTGTTCAGCTGAAGTAAGAGAATACAGCATGTAAAAGGATTTGATCAAATCTGGGGCCATTGGTGGAAAGATGGCCCTGATTCAGAATCACCATATTACGTTTCAGTTCAGCTCATAAAAATTATTTTGGAAAAAATGCTGAAAATACAAACTCACTGGATATTAGGCAGTATTTGTAGCAACTTTTTCGCTTGGAGAAAAGGCACATGACTTATCACTTGTCACTTGCCTTGTTTCCCTGCTTTGATGCCACATCTCTTTGTTTATATTTAGGTCTTATTGCCTGATCACGTCAGCATTTAAAACAGCATAATTTCGAAGCAAAATCAACTCATTTCAGTATATTCACTGAAAACCTCAGTCAACAGTTTAACAAACATCTCTTTTACAATGCTGGTCTATGGGAAAAAATACATTTTAAGGGCAGTACCACAAGTGACCACGAGGGAGAGTCTGCAGTAATACACTCATCCTTTCTGGTGTGACCAGGCCATTAGTATTTCTACTCTTGACTAAATAGATCAAGAGTTAACCATAAATACATAACTTTCTCTCAGGTTGGCCAAGATTCTATTTTCTCTTTTCTTTTTTGGAAATAAAAGTTATTCCATAGGCTGAAAACAGCGGGCTAGTCTTGGTTAAGAGCTTGTTCCAATTTGTACATGAAGCTGTGGTTAATTGTCTTAGCATGATTGACTTATATTTAGTGACTTGGAAAGCAGATGGCATATTTTGACAAGTTTGAGTCATTGATAAGATTCTGGTGAATAAAGATTGGAATGTTTTTTGGCCTAATGCACAACTTAAGGATAAACTTTTGTTCTTTTGATGAACTCCACTGTAGATTGTACCGAGTTGTAAAATATCAACAATGAGCTGGGAGATATATTGGGGTTTTTGGGGTACCACTGAGAACTACTTACAAAGTCAGGGAGTATATCTTTAATATGTCTTGATGCTTTTTGACCACAAACATCAAGATCACTTGTGGAATTTCATTAACTGTGAGGCATCATATAATGGGCTACACCACATTGAAAATGAATCTTCATTTTTATATTTTGGATTTTTACTGATGTTGTTATATGTTGTGAGAATGGAGCTAAGACTTGTTTCATATTTCATCAGCTGTTGCCTGTCTTTGTGTTAAACTCTTTCACTTTTTTCCTTCACAAATGTCTACAACCTAGCTATGTCAAAGAAAAAGAGGCACACTTTATGACCAACACATACTGAAACAAAACTCTGTTGTCTGAGTGCTGCTGTTTACTGTAGGTGACCAGTAATTCTCCTACTTGTTTTGTCTTGAGATGATTGATTAAAAATGTCCTACACCTGTCTTTGTTTCATTTTTGATTGATTTATTGACTTCACTTCAGTATGTAGAAATATTTACTATAAAAAGAACTTAAGAAGGAATTGAGAAACTAACGCGATTATTATTAATTTTGTTAAAACAATTCAGCAAATCATTTGACCAGTTATCTTATGTGTTAACTATTCTTAGATATGCTAGCAACGTAGCTGTGCTGTGGTGGTTGTGGTTGGTCTGTGTCCAGTTGACACATGATCTGTGCTGGAATTGTCCCCAGGGTTGGTGTAAGTTACAGCATCTGACTTCCCATCTGAATCTCCATTCAAATAAATATAGTGAATGATACGTATGTAATCATCTTTAAATGGTATGTAAGTTTAATATATAAAGGTGTAACTTGTCTAGTCCAAATTGCCTCTGAGTAACTGAGAGAAATGTGAAATTGTTCTAACTGTCCATGGTCTCTCCTACATTTTTTGTTGGCGTCAGATTATTTATTTCATAAAAATGATGAACGGATTGGACGGGCAATTTTTTTGTACCCAAACACACTCCACAATCACCACTGAAGAGTGATGGATAAACCCTTTTAAATTTCTTCTTTTAATTCTGTCAATTAAGTCTGGAGCTCAAACAATTGGTAAATTCATTCATAATTCAACGAACATCAGTTTTGATGATTTATTTAGCAAAAAAAAACTTTATATATGCAAATATTGACTGTGTCTAGCTCCCCATGTGCGATGATTTGTTGCCTTTCTCTGTTATAAATCATTGTAAATGATTGTCATTGGGTTTTGGACTGTTGTTGGGACAAAACAAGATATCTGAGGATGTCACACTGCATTCTGGGAAATTGTGACGGTCATTTTTACCCATTTTATAGACAATAAATAAATCTATCAAAAAAGAAAGATCAAAAAAGCAGTCGGATTAGATGGTTAGATAAATGGATAAGAGGATTAGATAAATGGATGGAGAGATGGATTGATTCCTCAGAAAGGTAGAGAAAGTCAGCGGGAACATACTCTCATGTCCACTGCTGCTCAGCAGTAAACAAAGCCCGACCCCATTTTAACTGACGGGTCTCATAAATCAAATTACATTAATTTATATAGTGCTTTATATAAAACAAACTCAATAGAAGGCAAAGAAAGGACACAAAGTTAATGTAGGTGAAAGGAAGGAGGTTCACTTCCAGACATTTGCATCACGGTCTCTCGGGATTGATCCAAACGTCCACCCTTCAGTCATACATACTGTGTCATATTCACCATCATCATCATCATCATCATCATCATGTCAAGTCTGTGAGGATGCTGGGCCACGAGGGGATGAAATGAGTTGTCAGACATGACTTAAAACCTAACTCATTTCCATGTAAATGAATGTTCTCGTATGAATGAAAGCTCTTGCCCCTGTAACCCATCTGAGACCATGTTTCTAAATAGTTCCTGACAGTGGATGTTTATGCAACAGATTTTCAGGGTTGTTCTGCATTATACAACAGACATAGATGGCTGGTACACAGAGTAAACCTTTGCCATCAGATGAGGATCAACACTGGAAATGTTGTAAGTACGTGAAATACTCAGCTTAGGATCCTCATGTTGTAGCTGGTCCAATTTTTGTCCTAGCCAAATGAAAACCAAAAATCGTCTTATATCACATTAGCTTCTATGTTGTACATTGCATTGAATATAAATGAGTGATTCTTTTATTGAGCTACATTACTGCTATTCCTTTATTTTCATCCATATTGTGAGTCTGCACCAGCTAGGGTTAGGGTTAGGTGTGCCCACAACATTACCGTCGGTGGACTTGCATGCCCTGGGTTTTGCCTGTCAGGCTATATACAATGTGTTGGAGACATATTCAGTCTGAGAGGAGGAGCTGTATGCTGTTCATAGCTGAAAGAAGAACTTGCACCTCTTCTTGCCTAATTTTGGGTAAATACGTCTCCCCCTACCACTTCTGAAACCAAACTTTTGGATTCAGCCTCTCTCTGTCTGCATGTCTATAGCATCTGGAAGGGTGCGGCCAACGCTAGCTGATTCCATCAACAAAAGAAGGGATACAGTCTGGTATAGTGAGAGCCAAGGAGTGCAAACATGAATCACCAAGGAAGTGGGTGGGCTCGCACTGGAACTTTTCATCTCTCCATCAGCCCACGGATTCTCACAAACTCCCAACCCAAACCCTTAACCACAACAGCTTTCCAAACCTCATGTGACTTTTGGTTCCAATGCACGGTTCACTAGGAACTGGGCAGCGAGAACCTAATCGAACCACATAAAAACAAACAACAAAGTTTTCCACTGACACCAAGAACCCAGGCCTTAGCAAAGTCAAAATATGACAGGCTTTCTGAAAACCCCTGAGAACATTGAACTGTTATAGTTCTGCCTCTGTTGAACCTCTCGGGTCAGAGGTTCACTCAACCACAATATGATCAGAGTTCTCAGTTTCAACATGAGCCATAAACTCTCTTAACTGAAACAGACAGACTCTCTGCGCCAAGCCCACCCACTTTCTTGGAAATGCAGTTTTGTTCAATTTGTAGTACTCATTTGGATTTTCTTTGTGCAGCATGTCTTCATTTTGTTTATTGTGAATATGTTTTGGCTTGTGTCCCCTACTGCAAACTCAATTAGGAGGATCATGGCTTTAGCTTGGCTTCAAACCAAATATCTCGGGTGGAACTTTGTCATGGCTCTTGTCATAAGTGATCCAAACTCAGTGTCTATGACAAACTGACTCAAAGTTTGTTTTACCTGATAAATGTTCACTCTACTTTCACATAATGTGTTTAGGGGTTTCTTTTCTGACAGGATTGGCAATACATGTATTTTTTCTGCAAAGCAGTCACTCTCAATTCTTCTATCATTATTATTATTACATATAATATTGATAATGACTATGTCTATTTGTGTCTATTAAATTCCTGTTCTATATTTTATTTCTATAATTTTATTTATCATTTTATTAATTGTGAATGAATAAAATGATACATTAATTTCAGATACTACCAGTTCAGAAACAAAACAGTATTTTCTGCTTTAACTTAAAGTACAGTTCAACATCCTAGAAGTTTCAAAACTGTCCTCACTTTTTTTTTTTATTGGAAAATTTGTCAAACATTGAAAAATGGTTACAAAACTAAGACATCCACTGTGTCCTTAATATGATATAAAAAATGTACACACAATATTAATATTTGACATTTTTAAAAAGTAAGTGTAAAGGGCACAGTTATCAAACATGTTGATTATACACACATTATTAATTAGCTAAGTGACTATGTAGTTTCAAAATTTACAAAATTACCAAATTAAATTAGATAACAGAACGGTTTTTGTTGATTTTTGTTTTCATAAATTAATCCTTTTATTCTTCATTAACAGAATCAGAAACTAGAAACAATAAAAAAAAAGTTTCTAGCTTGTAAGGATTTTTTGCTTTGACTAAAGAAAAAAACAATATCAAGCAGTACTGAAAAAAATTCAGTTGATTTTTTAGAATTTTTGTAGTACCACACAATATCATAAATTGAAAAAAACAGCTAAGTTATCATCAGATGATCAAAAATTAAAAACTGTCTTTGATCCACGAGGGACACCTGAACAGCTTATGACGTCACCTGTCCCGCGTAGGCGGACGCTCCCATTGGCTATAACCGCGGAAGTGAAAGAAACACTTTCGCTAACAACAACAAGGAGCCTGGTCTCACTTCCATTGATGTATTTTCGTCCCAAGCGAGGGTTTTAACAGACATGGCTTTACCGGCTCAGCTCAAACCCATCCAGCATCACCTCCGGACCGCACAGGAGCATGACAAACGGGACCCGGTCGTGGCTTACTACTGTAAGTTTGTGGCTATCTAATGTTAGCTGTAGCTACTGTTAGCATCCTAGCTTTGTTTACCTGAGCCGACAGCTGACAGTGCGTTAGCTTAGCCTCTAACTTTTATTTAAACTGTAGATGTAAACTGTTCACAGACAGCGACTGCTTCAGGTCACTGTCGAGCCACAGAGCGGAGGGTTTAAGTAGTGTTGTAACGTTGGCTGGGACAGGTCAAACTCCAGTAGCCGGCTAACGCTGACTTCATGTTCTGGCAGCTGTGGGAGTTTCCCTTTGAGTTACACTCACTGAGTCAGACATGTCGTATCTGTGGGGAGTCATTCATCAGCGGCTTTGTGAGGCTGCACCTGCCCTGCTTTTATCCCGATAACTTCACCAGAAGTCAGTTGCTACTTCCAACACTTAGTGTAGAAGTCCAGTTGATCACACTTGGCCATCTACCATACAGGTCCAGAGCCAGTAGACAGTCACAGTCAGGAATGTACCAGCGTCTGACGGATGACTGATGTGAATTCCTCGTCCAGCTTGTTCCTCGTCGGCTTTGTGTGTGAGCTAACAGATAGTCATGAGTCTCCACAGTCAGGCATGGCTGGCTCAGCTCTAAAGAATGAGCTCCACCCCATTGCACTGCAGGATCAGTTCATGCTGTGTCAGTGGATCTACAGTAATGACTCAGTAGAAATCAGTGTTTTCATAGGGATTATAGTTGATTAAAGCTGGTATTGTGTTGCTGGTAGAAGTGATTCTATTTTCTGTTACTTCACCTGCCCTATGTGAGAAGTCAGGTTCAGGTTGACAGGTTGGATATACAAAAGAAAAAAAAAAAAACAACTAAAAAAAACAGGAATTGTGATATGGAGATCCTAATTATGAATTAAAGAGGATCTGGCAGTGTTTGGACAGGTCTCTTGATATGAAATTATCCTACTAACAAGCACTGCCTTTGTAGAAAAAGTCTGATATATCTTTATATCTCAGTGCTCCATTAATGACATTCTTTCATTACGATGAATGCCACCGTTGTTAATTTTTGACTCAATCCTACATACAGACTCCTGCCAGAAATACACAGTGGAGCATCTAATGTGTATTAATCCGCCAATTAAAATAGTCCCTAACAAATGCGCTATTGAGGAACATTTACTAAAAACTACAGTGACCAGCTGTTTTAGGAAACTGCTGAGCATTTAAATTTAATGATTTAAATGAGAGATACAGACAGAGACAGATTTCAAGGGAAATATAGAATACCACCAAACTCATACTTTAAATGTTGTTAAAACACAGTAAGTTATACAAGACCTTTGCTGAATTAAATCAATTAAAGATTAACATTACTGTCTTTGTGCGGGGTTTCTCATTGTCATATAACTGACACTGTACCTGAAATAAAAAAACAACTCTGTATAAAAAATAAAACATAAAAAAAAAACAATTTGAATGAATGTAACATTGACATTAAAGGGAAGAAGCAAATGTACCTTTACACACAACAAATGCCATATATTCATTGTGTGACAATTGTTGAGGCTGTCACCTCCAAACTAACCTGATCATGAGATGAGATGGCTGGCTTGTCTCCTCTGCTTAATAATTTCCTGAGGAGAAACCCTGCAGCACGTTTACATAAATCACACATTTAATCCAGACATCAGACAGCCCAAACTCTGTCTCAAATATTGAAACTGGTTTGTTTGGCTTTATTGGGACTATAAATTACAGGGTCGAGCACTGATGTGTAGTTTGAGCCCCTCCATACGACACACAGTGAAACCACAACAATAAGACAAGAAACATTAAAGAATTAAATATGAATAGAATGTGGTAGAATAAGGAACACTTAAATGAAAGTAAGGAGGAAGAGAACTAAATTATATTTGCACAGGAAATATTATATTACAATTGTGTTATCAGCTGTAGCACTAGTTAGTAAACAAGCAACTATTTTTTTTTTAATGGTTTATCTGAGACAATATTTTTACATACATCAATAAAACTGTATTGGAACTTGCACAGATCTTTATGAACATGTACCTGCAGGCTGCAGGTACATGTGTCATCAGCGTAGCGGCTTTTAAGTGTGGCAGGTAGCCTGAAGCACATCTTAGTTTCCCCATGAAGTAGGGCAAACTATGTGAGATGACTGTTTATTGATAATATAGAGTGTGCAAGCTTCAGGGGTTCAGCAGGCGTCTTCATCTGACCTAGTTGAGATGTGACATGGGGGAGCTGCTGTGGGCAAGATGCGCATGAAGACGCGGGAAAATGAATTAAAAAAAAAAGTGAGTTATAGTTTTATCAGGCAAGACAGGAAATCAGCTGGTGTATCCTTAAATGAACTATTTTCACTGTCAGACAAGTTATTTTTTTTGTTTGACAGGATGGGAGTGCATTAGTAATCACACATATCTAGACATTGTAATTCCTTTTCATAACCTTTTAAAAAACATGGTCCCACCCAGGGGACACCTTGGTCTTGATAGCACTACTTTAGGTCTATTTTGATCTGTACTGGACTCAATCCTCACACATACGTGACAAATCCTATGTTGTTTTAAACCTGTAAGTCTCCTGATTCTGTACATGCAAAGCATTTCAGGATCTTCATGTCACTGCAACAGCTGTTTTTCATTTTGTAGCAGGTGAGCATGTGCGACAGAAAGGTAGCTCCTTACGTTTGTGAGGAAAGAAACACGTCCAAGGTCTGAAAACTCCTCACCATTTCCACCACAAGATTCAAATGACCAAAATGCACCTAAGCCATAGTCCAGTAAACCTGTTGTCATGGAGAAAAAGTCCAAAAACTTAAGTAGTTTGGTTTGCAATTGATTGATTGATTGCTTGATTGACTGACTGATTGATTGATTGAGACTGTAATCAGAAGAATATCCATATTTTCAGGTTTGTATGTTTAAAAAAATAAAGGTGTCTAGTCACAGCATCCTGATTCAGGAAATGTTTTTCACATTTTCATCAAGCACAGCTGTCCGGTCACCTCTAACTGTCCGCAATACGTCACATGACCGAGCCAAAGCTGAAGATGGAGAAGGAGATGTATGTTACTGCATGTAAAAATTTAGTGTGAGGAAAGGGGAAACAAATTGATTAGATTAACATGAGAAAGGGGGGTGGGATGGGCGATCTGATTTTATATATATATATATATAAGTTCAATCTTCAAGACTTCCACAGAGATCGCATTTGTCCCACCTGTTCTTGGTCTACCCTAATAATGTGGAATAAATGTGTATATAATATATTGGTAATAATAGTAAGAATATAATAATAAAGATAATTTACTATCAGTTATTTTCTCAATTAATCAAGTCATTGTTTGATCAATAAAATGGCCGAAAATTGTGATAAATGTCCATCTTCAAATGTGTAATTGTTGCAGCTCTAATATAAATACTGCAAAAAAGTTATAGTTATAGTTCTAGCTACACCCTTAAACCAGTGCTGCTACTACCAGTGCTTTATCATCAACATTGTGTAAATAAGAGAGTAAGATTCACTGATTAGAGAACTGCTGCAGTAAAAAAAAAAAAATGGTAATAACAACACTCTCATCTAAGTTGATATTCAGGATTCAGGGTGGGTGCTGCCTCTGGGGGGTTCAGTCTGGATACCTCGTCTCCTCCCTCACCTCACCACTAGGCTGCACAGGTTTATTGCTTCAGTGCGCTGACACCTGAAGACCGTGTTGCATGTGATGTTCAGCTCTTGTATAGATGCTGCCAACGCTTTGAAGTCCTCAGGGCCCTGCGGTCTGTCATCATCATTGTTGCCACCACCGTCACTGTTGCAGCGATTTCAGGGACGTTATCGCTCAGCTGTTCTTAGCAGCTCCCTGCAGTGAGAATGAGAACTGCCACCCACCAGTGCGCTGGTTAAACCAATTAAACCTCAAAGTAGCATGTGGATAAGTAGGTTTAGGTTTTGTTTAAATCAGAATTGATGAAATAAGAAAAAAAAACACAGAGGGGAGAAATAAATTGCCTGTAAATGTCAAACCAAGACACAAAGGATTTGACTTTTTTCATTCTGGTGCCGGCAGAGTGAAACATGTGACCTTGTGTAGATTGTAAATGAATTTGAAGTGAATTTGTGTAGATGAAAGACAGCTTCCCAGTAACATGGCAAACAGAGTCCAGTGTGAACAGTCTCGTAGTCTGACCTGTAGGCTGTAGGTTCTTGTTAGCGTTCTTGATAGTTTGTGGTTGAAGGATATTTGTTGTCTTATCTACGAGGCCACGCTGTCACACTGTGTCGATCACTTTTCACTGCGATCTGTTCACCCTGATTTAAAACTTCAGGTGAAAACATGTATCCAGAGGATGTAATGGCCATAAGCTGGAGGTCAAATTTTGCTCCCATGTATCTGAGGTCATATTTTTTGAGTTTCTGATGTTCCAGGATAGCTTCACTCTGAGACATGGCATGGCTCATTACTACTCCCTGATTGGCTACTGATGACTGAGGGTGAGGATGACAGAGTGAAGGAGAGGCAGAGGGCCTGCTGGGGAATGGATAAGACCAGGCAGAGGATAGTGATGTATGTATGTGTGTGTGGTGGGGGAAGAGAAGAGCACCAAAACATCATTTTCTGTGTTAAATTAATCCAAGCTGACTGTGCCAGTTAATAATATGCTTCAAAAGCAGATTTATTTTCCTATTTTTCGGTGATGAGTTAGGTGAATGAGTCTGTTTCTCACATGATTTATGTTTATGTCAGGAATGTGCTTACAGATTTGTGAATTGGCATTTTGACTGTGTTAACAGCTTGCTTTAACACATTTCAGTAGTGCCATCATGACAAGAGTATCCACAACCTCCTTGCAAACAAAATTTCCTCCTGAGCAAGCTGTGCTGTTTGTACTGTGGATTTTATTCAGTTTCTGGTATATTGTCAGTTTTATTGCTGAAAACCCTGCACAGTTAAGACACAGCGCACTGACAGCAAGATATAAACCAATATATAAAATGATGTAGTCCATAATGTAGACCTGCTGCTCTTGCTTTTAATGCAGTGGACTTGGCAGGCTGGGGATTTCCATATTTACTTCATAAGGACTGTTTTAAATGGAACCAACAGTGAGTGGTTCCCCTCAGATCATTTCCTCAAGGTTAAAAGCAAACACATGGTGATGGATGGTTCAGTAACTTTTGGGTTTCTGGTTTATTCTCGAGTGGGTGCTGTACACGAACGTGTGATCTCCGCCCATTGACATCGTGGTTGGTGGGTTGCAAAATTCATCTGACCCTTTTTAACCATTTAATGTTATTATGGACATAATATGACCTCCACATAGATGGTCTCCCACTGACAAATTTGTGGTCGGTGGTCACTTCTGACTAAGATGTCTTAACTGTGGACAGGTGAGGGTCGGATAACTACAGCCTGAAAATAATAATTTCATTATGTCAGCTAATAGTATTTTTCATGTGAACAATATCATATCATATAAACCACAGATTTTTTAAAATGTTTATTATGACCATGATGCACACTGAGCAGGACAGTTTACAGTTAGAAAATCAAATGGTCAGTGACTAACTATGTAATAGAGACACTGCATATTGCCAAGTCAATATGCTTAATGCAATAAGGCTGATGTATCAGTCCAGCTAGGCTTGGACTGATATACAATAATATATAATATTGCGATATTTGGGCAGGACTGTATCGAGATATTACATTTTGGATATTGCCCAAGCCTAAGTCCAGGGTGTGTAGTGTTTGGTCCAGTCTTCATTTTGCTCATAGATCAGTCTAATACAACTAAGACTGTTTCACAACAATAAAGACTGACTAATTTGTGATTTGCTAACATTGTTATGGAGCAATGAGAAGGGAAAGAGTTTTTAGAGACTGCAGCCATTTTTTCTTTTTATTGTTACACTCTTTGCTGTATTTTCCCCATCAAATTATACCTATTACACATTATACATATTGTACCTGTTGCATTCTTCCGTCAGACAAATATGCTAAACTGCGGTAAACGGAGCTAAGCAGTTAAAGCAGTCAGGGGTGGTTCCTTTGTCGGCCATTTTTTTAATATAAAAAAAAGTCTTAATTTACCCAGAATACCACAGATAGTGGATAGTCAAGAACTAAACTGCTTTGTGCAACAGATGAATTTAGATGTTTATCTGAAGTCTGACTATCTGTTATATCTAAGCCACAGTCCAAGCCTGTCTTTGTGAGACTGTCCCCGGCTCTTACCATCCTGTAATCAGCAGAGTCTGTCTGCAGCATCTCTCCAGACAGACCACAGTGGTTGGCTTTGCTGAAGGCCATATACTACCCAGTACGAAAAGGATTAAGTCAGTGTCAGTAAGAAAGCAATTAGCAGGGCCTGGGTCAAACCCTTTTATTCATATTCATAATTTATTTCCCGACTAGCAATCCATTAAGCTGATAGATTGATCTTTATTACATGGATTGTGAAAGTGACCTGATCTGCATTAAATGTTTTTTTCAAACTCACTATTGCCAAAAATTCCAGAGCAGCATTAGAATTTGCACAAGCCTAGAGGAATGTTCGTATATATCATCTTGTCACCGTGACCTCCCTGCACCCAGCTGTCCCCTTAAGCTGTTGCAAGGCTGTTAGCAAGGTTCTCATGTTTTGATTATATCAGCTGCTGCTAATGAATGCTAATTTCACCTTAGGCAAACTACAAAATTAAACTCTTGGCTGTTATCAGTTTAACATGCGTGTCAAGCTGGAGTCTGTACGCTCAGTGAGAGGTGAATAGCTAGAGAGAGCAGCACATCTAAAAGGCGATAGACCAACACAGTTATGAGTCTGATGATGTTTGGACCCAGTTGCCAGTTGCTGTTGTGTTTTCCACTGTTGGCCAAATAGTGTGGCTGCTGCTGTTATGTCTTTTTCCCTCGACTGTTTTTTTTTTATTTTTTTTTTTAATTTTTTTAAAAGTGGATTAAATAAACAGAATGAGGGATCAGGGAGTTTGGCTGTTTTAATGGGAAAGACCAGAGGCTGCTCATGTAGTGAACACAGTGAACTGGTTTAACTTTATCTCAAAGACTTTTATCTCAGTGACTGTCAAAGTGATTGACAGAACTTCTGGTAACGTGAAGGAGGTTGAATGTGAATTTTCAAGTCTTTTAAACTTCCAAAATGGCACCAGACGAGCTCTTGGGGAAGGTGTTAGGGAAAACCTCAGTCACTGGCTGCATATTTGTAAATAGCCAAGTAAGTTGCACCTTCTGTGTGTGTGTGTGTGTGTGTGTGTGTGTGTGTGTGTTAGTATTTTTGTTTGTGGAGCTGGTGGTTCCAGTCAGTGGTGCAGCAGGAACCTGCAGGGTGGAGGATGGGTGTGTGAGTTTTGGCACAGTGTCTCACAGTGTGTTGAGGTGGACCAGTGAACCAGGCAGACCACTGGAGGTCAGCAGCACCATGTGTCTGGGCCTCTGAGCCTAGCTGTGACTCTGATAGAGAGAGAGAGAGACTTGCCTTACTGAGTGTGGTTGTGTGTGTTAAAGAGAAAGTATGTGTGTTGTGAAGAAGCACTATGGTAGAAGGAAACGGACAAGAAACTTGAAAACAGAAAATGAGATGGAATCAACTATAAAACATAAATTCAATATTATAATGTTATTGCAGCATTGTTCTGTCTCCACTAAACTTTCAGCCTCTTCCTCAGACTTGTTGGTTTCCAGCGTCACCTTGCCCAAAACAAATTTAAGGCAATCACTAATAGGTCGAACAGATGGTTACAAATCTGTCCACCCAGAGGAGTTTAGATTGAACAGATTGGAGATTTAGAGACACGCTGATGCACAGTCAGATGGAGTCATATGTTAAACTAGTAGTCTGGTGATATTTAAAACTTTTAGGTATTTTTGAGGAGCATTTTAAGTCATCATTACAGATAGTGGAGAGATGACACAGCCGTTGTCTGTGCACATAGTATGCCGGCGGTTGGAGTGAATATTAATAAGTAACAATAAAAATCAAACTTAATGATAGCTAGTTAAATATACCTTTCTCTTTCTTCTTTCTTTTTCTATTCTCTCTCCTCATCCATTTCACCTCGGCTTCCTGTAACTGTTGTTTCAAATTAAAAGCCATCTGTAGAGTCGTCTAATTGAGACTTTCTGACGTTCCAGCAGAGGTAATAATTTTACAGCAGCCAGCCGTCGCTGCAAAATGTATATAGCACAAACACTGATTATTCTTTTTGAGTGAATGAAGAGAACTGGACTTTATTGTTGTTGATTTCCTACAGGTCCAATATTTTACAGTTTTCTTGTGTTTTCTTTGAAGTGTTGATCCATAAGAAGATATATTTGTGGTTTTAAGAATCAAAAATCATCTTAGTGTAGTTTTACATCTCCTCTCTCAGGCTTCTCTCTGGAGCTCTAGTAACAACAGGTCACTGAGCCAATCAGAAGAGCGGAGGCTCTGAGCCTCTCTTCTGATTGGCTGACTGTTTTCCAAGTGATCCAATAAAAAATACAGCGCATTTCAGGTAAACACTCAGAGAAACCAAATCCTGCAAGGCTCGATGGTGGGTCCGGATAGGTGGGTGTTGGACACGGCTGAGAGCAGTGACTACTTTATTGTGACATCACAAAGTTACAGGAAGTCCTGATGGCTCATTTTAAGGCTCAATTTCTGAATACAGACTGTGTGCATTTTTGTCTGAGGACTGAGGCTTTGATACTTTCACAGTATTAATATAGAACTAACCAACCTCTCAGCATTAGAAACCATCCCTTCAGTCTCAAGGGCTGAATCAGACGGGGGGGAGGGGGGATGGGGGGGTCAAGCTGTCGTACTTTTCGTCTGACAGTTGATGCGTGTTATCCATCACCTGGCCTCAGCCCTACATCAGCAGGTCTACCTAAATTAGCCCACTAATGCCAGACAGTATTTTACCTCACCTCCACCCCAGAACAGGCCAATCAATAATGGATTGAGTCAAATTCATGATTTGTTTAGCTGTAATGAAGCAGCGTGATTCACCAGCAGCTCCCTGGCTGACAGTGTTTGGCTGCGTTACAAACGCCGTTTTACACAGATTGGATCATTGACATTATAAATGAGCTGTTGAGCTGAGGCTGAACACAGGTACCCTACCTCTGACTTTGGTCGATACAGACAGAATCTTGTTTACTTTATTTGAACTGTATTTTTAAATATGCATTTGTTCATAAGCTTGCATCCTGAACTTGGGCGTCAGTGAGCCTCAGGTGGCTCCATGTAACTGTATTCACATGGCTGTGAATACTTGGGGAGAAGCTCATATTCAGGTGTTTCTCCTTCTCATCTTAAAGCACTCCTCAGTGAATCTAAAGGACAGCAGGAAGTCTACCCCCCCTTCCTCTTCCCACTGAACTTGGATCATCAAGGCTCTGTCTTTTTAAACACATCAAGTTGGAATGAGAACTGACAGATAATTTGCCCAAATAATTTCACATGCAGCCCACACAGCCTCGTCTGCACAGTCTGCACTACTGATGTTTCTGTTCATTCGAAGTCTCTTTGCTGCCTCACTTGACTGACTTTAAATTAGTTGTTGTAATGTTAATCAAGTCTTATACTCCTTCCAGACTACTTATTGGATGGTCAGATGGAACCCCACCACCACCCTACACCTCTCCAACCTCAGATTAGTTGTATCTGGATCCAAACATTTCTGTAACTTTCTGAAACCAATGGTCCGCCAGCTGTGCGGAAATGTAAAAAGGAGCTAGGGTTTGTGTTAGAAACTGCAAATTATCCCCTCTCTTCTCCACAAGGAGACACCAAGTGGTGGTTCCTTACACCAGTAGAAGTACCTCCTCCCACCTTACAAACAGGGGATAAGGACTTCCCCCTCTTTGTCTCCAAACCCCCTTCACCTTGTTTGGGTTCTTGTGGGTGTTTGCCATGTGTCTTTTGCTTCACCTTCAATAACCATGGTGAGCATCCTGGAAATAAGCATTCCCATTACATAAACAGAACCATTGATTGCAACCCTTGATTCCTGGTGGTTTGCGGTTCCAGTTAGAACTTTAAGTTTGACAGTTGACAGTTTGAACTCTTTTTTTTATGTGAATGACTAAGTGCAACAGCATGAATATCTTCCAGGAGAGACGATCTAAAAATCTGCACCTTTATCCTTGTTTATTGCATCTCCAGCAAAAGTTGCTTTCAGAGCAGCTATAGATACTTTTGATTTGCGTCCTGATCGGGAGAACACATCTTACTTAGTGCTGACAGAGCATAAATAGAGCCTTACTGTAATGCAGTTGGGTTTTTAAGAGGTAGTGAACATGATTACTGTATGCATGATTTTAATGTGTGGTCCGATCCAAAAGTTTGAAACACATTTCTTCTCAGATAGGTTAGTGTCATAATTATCCTATCAGCGCTATTTTTTCCATTTGATTTCAAGACATTTCTTTGTAGGGTAACAGTTCTTGCAGTGGATCAGAGTGACGGTGCATTTTCCTAACACCCTCTGTTTGAGGACAAGGCACAGCCTGTTGCGCTTTTACACAGTGAATATTAAGTGTGAGCTGGTCAGTACAGATTGAATTCTTAAATCTTTTCCATGTGCCAGAGAGCTAGATCACTGACTGACACCTAGTCATCCCTTCCAGCTTCAGAGTTTGTTTCATTTCTTCAAATGAAAAATAGTCATTAAACCACAGCAAATAGCAGAATGTGTATTGTAGCTTGTCTCGTGGTTTGTTAAACTCATGTTCAACCAGCTTTAGGAGTGTGAGTTCTATGGTCGTCTTATCAGACCCAGTTTTGGGAGCGTCACCAGTATTTACCTCCAGTGTTTTATATTGATCATACTTAGACTCTCATGCACTAACAGTGACATGTTGTGCTGTAATAAGTCCTCTCATCTCTCCTGTTTTCACTCTGAGCATATTTCCCTCTCTTACAAACACTCAAACTGACACACTGAGACACACACAGCAGTGCAGCCATCCTCCATAATAACGCCCTTGTCATTTACGTGACGGAGCGACTCCATTGGCCAAGATTCAGATTGGCACGGATTCTTTGTGACCGACGTCAAAAATTGCGTCGAGGCTGTGGCATCCTGCCAGCGCTCTTTATACTGCTGTTAATTCTTCCCTGCTAAATGTATTTCCTTACAGCACCACAGCGGAGGACAGCTGTCACACTGAGATAAGATTCTAAACAAATCTAGTCGTTCATCAGGAAAACTCCCTTCATAAAGTCATGTATAATCTTTCCTGAGCAATAACACTGTCAGAATTTGGGGTTTAACCATGGAACTGTCTTAAAACAGTTTACAGTTACAACATGTAGCCCTTCAGTAACACTAATACATCATTAAAGCCTGGGTTTTCAGAAGTAACTATTACTTTAAACAATTGATGACTAGTAATGATGATTGTGAAAGCCTTTGCATGTACATTACATGGTTTCCTGTGGTGACTCCCTCTCTTGCAGAGTAATTGGCATTGATTGGATTTAACATGGTCAGACACATATGTAGCGAAAACACTGTCATAACAAATCAAACAGTGATGGCTGAGGGTTGGACACTGAGCTGGCAACTCCATCCTGAAAACAGCTAAAAGTCCCTTTAGTGCATTTGTGTTTGTGTCTCCATCTCAACAGCCACAAAAATCAGACAGATTAGACTGATGATGGGAAAATTGTTGAGTTCAATGGTCAGCTTGGGCCGATATTCGATAATATCAAATATCACAACATTTCCAAATTCTACCTGAAACACAAACTACAACTATATAATTATATTATTAAAACACCCGGCCCTTGATAGTATTGTGTATCGCGATATTTGGCCTGGACTGTATCAAGATATAAACTTTTGGATATCGCCAATCCTATAGTATTGAGACGTGATTTTGTGACTGATATATGGATGGATGTTGGCTCTATGTACAAAAGTGCAAATACAGATTGAAATCATCCAATGGGCAAGATCTTACAAAGAGTATTTTTCAGGTACATTTTTTCTGTGTTTTTCTCATGGTCGAAGGAGGGTAAGTTTATGGGAAGTCACATGTTACTTTTGGAAGAAATGCAGGATGTCAAACCTCAGGCACTTAAATCTTTCCTTACCTACATCAGAGTACAAAGCCCCTTTACTTTTTTCACTGTGCACATTGGCTCAAGCAGCAGCAGCAGTCCTTCATCTAAAGCTTATCGTTTCAGTGTGATGAATGATGTAAAATGGAATAGGAGGTAGCAAAACCACTGGCAATAAAAAGCTTTTTCTTACTCTAATTATATGCATGAAGGGCAGAAAAGAGGCACAGGAGAGTGGAAAGCGCCACCAAAGACCCTGTAATCTCAGTAAATAACAGCCTGAAAGGTTATTATGGCTATTTTCTTGAGTTACAAACACTTGTTTGCTGTTGTCTTCATAGTAATGGACATAAATAAAAGAGCAGCCATAGAAACACAGGCTGCTTACAACAAGAATTATTCACTGGAAACAATCTCGGTGTCGAATAATATTGGATAATCTGCTGTCATTCAGCAGAAGATGACACACTGAGAGTTGACGTGATATAAAATAACTCATTCCTCTTGCATATATGTGTATTATAGATAACTACTCAACAGTAGCAGTGTTTTAGTGTCACCTATCAGAGTGGTGTTTGATAAAGCAAATATTACCCATTCAGACAGGCGTACCTAAGCAAATAATGTTAGGAAGTTTGATCCAGGTTGGATTGGAGAGGCTTCCCTCCGGACTAGTGTATTCCTCAGGCTCGCTCTGTGTTCAGGATTTCAAGAATTTTAGAGGAAGTGGTGCAATCTGAATTATCATGTGTCAGTCGGCTTTGTGAATCTGCTTCTTAAATGAACAGAGACAAGAGTGAAAAAAGAGAGAGAGTAGAGGGTGTTAACAGAACTGGAAGTTCTGCTGAGTTCCATATTTTCCTGTTCTCCTGTGTTTTATTTGAAAGATATATTTGTGGTTTTAAGAACCAAAAACCATCTCAATGTAAGTTTCACATCTCCTGTCTCAGGCTTCTCTCTGGAGCTCTGGTAACAACAGGTCGGTGCGCCAATCAGGGGAGGCTCTGAGCCTCTCTTCTGATTGGCTGGCTTTTTTCGGAGTGATCAAAGAAAAATAAAGTAGATTTCAGGTAAAACACTCAGAGAAACCAAATCCTGTAAGGTTGGATGGTGGGTCCAGATGGGTGGGGCTCGGGTGACTGCTTTGTTTTGACATCATAAAGTTCCAGAAGTCCTGATGGCTGGTTTTCACAATATCAATATAGAACCTAGACCTGCTTTGTAATCAAACTACACATGGACATCTACCTTTAGACTATGTGGGACCTTTAATTCCAGTCGGAGGTTGAACGGAACACATACGCATGAAAACTGAATACCATCAATGACCACCAGGGGGCTGAAGCGTTGGGGGGGGGGTGTAGTTTTACAGTTTCTGTGGCCTTACATCCTCTCTGCTGTCAAAGCCTTCTATGTTGCAGTTCATTGTCTGTGAACAGCCAAAGTGAATGTTGCACTGTATGGGTGTAACAGTACAAAGAATGTCTTTGTCACTTGCTGACTGGCTTGCTGCCTGCCTCAATAGCTGAGGACCTGCTTGGCTGTATGTCTCTGCGCTGACTGGTTAAACTGCCACATGAGTACATGCCTGCATGTGTGTCACACTGGTGCTTTTTTGGAAACACTGAGTGGTGGTGCGGGCAGTGGAGGCTTGCTGGTGACTTCCCACCGTTCTGTCCTGTGAAATGGGACATTGTTCTGTTGATGCTGTGCAGGACAGTGACACTGTGCTGTGACTCAAACGCTAAACATGAGGTGGAAACAGAGGGCTTACCACACTCAGTGTAGAGTACAGCAAAACGGAGATAGTCGCCTGGTAACAGACTTCACCACAGGACAAACCTGGTTGTAGAAGGAGCTGAAAATATAATTGTTTTTCTCTCTTGTTGCTGCACCAGATGGTTGATGTTTACGGCATCAGTACTACTTTAAGTTACAATTCGAACCACTGAAGTTTCTTTCTTTTTTTCTTTTTTTTTACACCATAATAGTAAACACATTCAGAAAGTATGAACTGGGAGCTGCATTTAAGTTGTTTTTGCTATTCATTTAACTGCTTATTATTTTTTAGAATTAGCTGATTAATAGTTTTAGTCAATAACGTGAAAAATACCTATAGAGATCAGGGTGAGGCCTTCAAATGTCTTGTTTTGTTGGAACAACAGCCCAAAAATATTCACTTTACAATTATATAAATCAGAGATAAGCAGCAAATCCTCACATTGAAGAAGCTGCAACCAGGATGGAAGTTATTGTTTGATAAATTACTAAAATCAGTAATTGATTATCCATGTTGTGTGTATGTATATATATATATATATATATATATATAGATATTTGTTTTAACAATTATAACATATATGTTATTATATATTAAGATGTGCAAAAAAAAAAGAAGTTCCTGTTGTAACAAGTAAACTGTGCAGTAATGTAATCTGTCTCCGTCTCATGTGATGATCCTCCCAGCATCCTCTCTGACTGTAACAAGAGGAAGCTCTCAGACCTTTCTCTTGCTGTTGACTAGCTGCACAGAGCGCTTTCTGCCTGCTCACTGTACATCACACATATAACTGCACACATAAAATACACACACACATTTGTGTGTGAGTGTGTGTGTGTGTGTCTGTGTGTGTCTGTGTGTATTGGCTATACCTGCCTCACATTCTGATTTAGTACTAGTGAAAGTTTTTTATTCCACCACAAGGAACCATCAATACTTCATAGTGCAGGAGGAAGCTGTGTGTGTGTGTGTGTGTGTGTGTGTGTGTGTGTGTGTGTGTGTGTGTGTGTGTGTGTGTGTGTGTCTGTCTGTCTGTGTGTGTGTGTGTGTGTGTGTGTGTGTTTTGTTGTTGTTGTAGAAATATCTCATTGGCTTCACTGTACAGGTGTTTTCAGTTTCCAAATTGTCCTCCCTCTCCTGCTGTAAAATTCAAACTTGTCCTCACAAAAATACAAGAACATCAGAAAATGCCACCCCCCTTCCCCCCACCCCCCCTCCTCCCACAGCCTTTTAGAGTTGGTAACACAGACAAGAGACTGAATGTTGCAAACACTGACAAACTGGAATATTTGCAAAGTGAATGGTCATGTGTTCATTCCTGTTGCTGCTCCAGGCGTCTATCCTGAGGGCTTCAGGTGCCAAATCATGTGAAGGGAAGAATCTGTCCACAGAGCTAATTGACAGATGAGAGATTGTGGGAGTTGAATCCTCTCTGTACGACGAGGCCTGTCCCTGGCTCAGGTGGAGATGTTTTGGACCTTCCACCTGGTGTTGTTTGTGTGTGTGTGTGCGTGTGTGTGTGTGCGTGTGTGTGTGTGTGTGTGTGTGTGCGTACGTGTGTTGATCTGTTGCAGAGGAGGAGGAAACTCCCGCAGCTTGTCGAGAAGCCGCTCGTCCTGTTGTGAAAAATTCATCAGAACTTTAGTGTAATGAGTCTTCCACACGACTTGGCCAGTCGTTTGAACGAGGCTGTGGAGGAATGGACTTTACTGAGCAGTAAAAAGACGTCTAATCCTCATCACCTTTCACCCCCCCCACACCCCCCCACCCCCGCAGGTCGGCTCTTTGCTATGCAGACGGGCATGAAGCTGGACAGTAAAACACCAGAGTGCCGAAAGTTCCTGGTCAAACTCATGGACCAGCTGGAGTCGGTAAGTTACTCCCTCTACTAACCTACATCAGTCCTGTTTCTTCCTGTGTGGGATCCTGTACTGGCTTCTTGGGGGAGGGTGTGCGGGTGGGGGGGACTGCTCTGTCTCAGTCTATGTATATTTTATGATGCTGTTACACACGACATCATAATACAGTCATTTTATATCTCTGTGTGAACATGATATCTCAGCAACACCTTCATACAATTTCTTCAGATTTGGTACAAACATTCATTTGGACTCAGGGATGAACTGAAGAGAATTTGGTCATTAAAGGTCAAAGGTCAAGGTCACTGTGACCTCACAAAACATGTTTTGGCCATAACTCAAGAATTTATAATTCAGACTAATTATGACACAATTTCCAAAAAAATGGAAAAGGATAAAATGGAAAAGTGATGATATTTTATATGGAAAAGGTCAATTTCATTGTGACATAATGTTTTCTGGCCATTATTCAGTGCAACTCAGGAAAGGGAGATTGTGACCGTATTTCACTTGTGTGTTGAGGTTTCTGGCACAACTTCACCTGCGTCCAGTGTCTGTCCTGCTCAGTGCTTTGCAACATTGCCTGAAATGACCTAATTCAACTGGAGATCTTTCAAGGAGGCGATACCAACACTCACAGAAATAACACCCGCCGAGTGAAATGGGCTTTGGCTCAATCACTCGGCTGCTGAAGCACTGAGAAAATCATCTGAATCACTCCCCTTCAGTAAAATGTTGCTGAAGTTTCAGTTTTGTTCAGACAATATTGCAAAGAAGCTTCAGGACCACTGGACTAGAGCTGAGTCCAAAGTCAGGAGCCCGCGGTGCGACTGGACTGTCCCATTTCAAAGGCTCCTTCAAATGTGGCCGAGAAATGCGTCCTCCTTTTCCTGGGCAACAAAGGCACCAAGGGGTGGATCCTTCATGGCCCAGCCTATCCCAAGATTCATTGCACGCCCAGCTAATTAAAATAATATGGCAGCAAACACCGACAGAGAGCTCAAGGATTACACTTTTAAATGCAAGTATTGGGTTTCAGCTGGTACAACTGTTAAAACTGTTAAAATCAACGGCCTTAAAACCTTTTGTTCATATTGTCGAGGTTGCTAGGCGTCAGGAGCCCGGCAACGGCACGGGCGGGCCCAGCTGGTGATGCAAAGTGAAAATCCTGCATAGACCGTACAGTCTCATTTCGGTTCGCCTCGACGAAAGGCCACACCTGCGTAGGCTGCGTCCTCCGAAGGATGCGGGCCCTGAATCGGGACACAGCACAGAACATCACATCATGGTGCCCAGTTTAAATACTTGTACATATAAAGATCTAGAGTCTAACACTGTGGCAGAAGTTAAAATAAATAAAGATAATCATGAGGACACATTTGCAAAAGATGTAACTGAAGGGTTGATAAGGATCTTGTTTCGTATTCATTCGAACACACACATACTTCCTGAAGAATAATGGTGTTCAAGTGCTGTTATCATCATACATCAGTATCAGAGGTGTGTCTGTTTGATATGGAAAATGCTGCTGGAGCACTGTCATTACACACAGGCAGGGCTGCTGGCTGCCTGTAATGTCACCTTTTACCAAGGCACCACATGCATGAATGGCTCTTTTCTCACCAAGCACACTGCAGAACTGTAGCGCTGGGCTCCACTGAAACACAAACACACACACTAAAAGGCTTGACATTTGCCTGTTTGTCATCAGTGGCTGGGGCTGGTCGCGGTGGGTCTTCCCAGAGGTTTGAGGTTTCCTTCCTCAGAGATGTTAACTACACCACAGTTACTAGCACCTGCCAGTGGGATCAGTGTGTTCTTAAAAGTGTGCAGAGCGCCACCTAGAGGTTGGATGTACAATAAAGCAGGAAGATGACTTTAAATAAGAGCCTTATTTCATTCAACACAGCCTCCAAATGATGGGCTGTTACCAGCCTAACACTTTTAGATAAAATGAACATAAATATTCTGCTGCTCTTCTCTTCTGTTTTTCACTTTTACCGTCTCTTTCTTCAACGCTCACACTGTGGTCACTGAACTGAAAAAAATCAGTGTGAGTCAGACTGAGCAGCAGCTGTATGAGTTGTTATTGTCAACTGGTAGTACTGAAGAAAAGTGACAAGTAGCTTCCTGGAAGGTTAGAAAGTTTTTTCTTTCATTTAAGAGCTCAGCAATTAATTTGAATATTATTGAAATTTCAATATAGCCAAGTGCAATATCCAAATCGCAGGAGCTGCAGTTTTTTTTTTTTAACAAGGGTAAAATGTGTCACAACGGACCATAAATGAAGCGTTGCGGTGCTACAGAGATGCCCCAGCCCACAAATCATATTCTCCAGATGTAAAGGAGCATGTTCGTTTGGTACAATCCCCAACAAAAACTCTGAGGAGACCCCGGGGGAAGACCCAGAGGTTGCCGGAGGGATTACATATCCCACCTGGCCTGCAGACGCCTCGAGATCCCCCAGTTGGTGTAGTGTGTAGTAGTGTTGCTATAGAGAGGTATATCTGGAATACACTGCTTAGCCTGCTGCCACAGCGACTCGACCCTGGATAAGTGGAAGAGGATGTATAGATGGATGGATGGTTGGAAACGTGAAGACCATATCAGACATTTTCTCATTCAATGCACTGGATTTAAAAAAAGAAAAAAAAAAAACGACCCTCAATTTGTTTCCATTTATTCTCCGACCTCACAGGTACGTATTCATATCGTCTGGTTAAAGCCGGGTCGAGGCCGGTGCTTTCGTTTGACAGGCACTAACTCTGAGTAGGCTGCTCTCTGGATTGCCAGCAGGGGCCACGCTAATTAGACTTCATAGGGCTGTAATGGTGAGGAGGGGGCAAGGATGGAGGAAGTGAGATGAGACGGGCTCGGAGCCCCCCGACGGGGGTCAGACAAATGAGTTTTTTTATCCAGACTGAGAGGAGTGGAGGAAAATCACAACACCTACAGGCTTCAGTAGGTTTGATCCTGTGCTGCCATATTCAGCAAATAAGACATGTGAGAGGATGTCTTTTGTTTGCATGTGCAGAGCGACTTCTGAGCACCAGCATCTAGAGATACTGTTCCAGAAAAAGAAGAGAGGAGTGGAGAGGAGGTGAATGAGATCAGGTCATAGTCTTTATAGAGGGGAGGAGGAGTCGGGGTGGGTTGAGGAGGTGGGAAGTCCCACAGTGATGCTGGACTCACTTTATTGATTGCTTAGAGCCAATTAAAGGACACAGTGGACAGAGATGAAAACATGCAAGTACACACACACACACACACACACACACACACACACACACACACACACACACACACATAGAGCTCCCCCCTTGAGCCAGGTTTTATAGAGGCTTCAGGGATCTTCATTACTGTCACACACTCACTCTCCCAACAGGACTCACATCCGCTGCTTTGATGTGTGTGTGTGTATATGCTCTTGTTAGCTGTTACTCAAGTTGGTATTAGCTTCATGTTGGTTCTGTTTATTCACTCTGAAGTACATATATACGTCTGTATATTTACATAGGTTACACCTCCCATTGTCAGGTAGTTATCAGATTATTACATGTACTGAGGGAGCTGCTTAGTTGATTAATATTAAACCTTTCAATACTGTTATAACAATGAGTTTGTTGAAACAGTTTTACAGAGGTACTGAACTGCTGCAGTTGAATTGTGTTGCGTTTATACTTAGAGGTGTTTCTAATATTTAGTCTAACCTTGTTGGTAAAATATTCAAAGCATCGGCCCGAGCTGGTGACTCAGTCTGTCCTGGTGACTCAGAGTGCTTCCATCTGTCCGCTTTCCTCCACCTTTCTGGATCTGGGTCAACTCAACAAGCTCAACAAGGACTGGGTTATACTAGAAAACAAATCGCATCAGAAACCAAAAGTGTTTATAGCTGTTCCAGCTGAACGGCGTCAATTTTAAGGTGGAGTGAAAAGCCTGCTGTCATAGGGAGGGGCCAGATGTGATGTTGTTTAGATATGGAGGTAATGGTGCACATTTACAGACAAATCCATCAGTGTGTGTAAATATCAGATTTCCAGTCCACATAGCTCAGGGCCTGCCCCAAGGTCTTCTGATCGTGAATCATCTCAACATGAAGGAGCTGTCGTTCTCTACTCTCTGCGCTCCAGACAGGTTGAGCCAATCGACACCCTGAGATGGAAACTCATCTTGGCCTCTTGTATCTGTGATCTCGGTCTTTAGGTCATTACCTAGAAACTCATGTCCACAGCTGAGAGATGAATGGCAGATTGAGTGGTAGATCAGGACCCCCCCCCCCCCCCCCTTTTTATGGAGTAAGGCCTGGAAGGGAAACGCCTGATGGCTCACGGCCACGCGGCCTGGTTGTGCTTATCCTGAAGGATTGGGTGTGGGTCCACAACTTGGAAGGCTGCACATGAGGGTCGACTGCGTTGCCAATGGGGCGTCAGACAATTGTTGGGGGTATTGGCATGTTATAATGATATTATCTTGATAATAAACTTTATTTATACAGCTCTTTTCTTAGCAGTGTTACTAAAGAAATAAAAGCAGACAAGGCATATAAAATGAGAACATGAGCACATGTCGGCCCCAGGCTAAGAGCTGGTTGGACATGGGCGTCCGCACACCTTTGTTCATACAGTGAATCAGTATGTGGACTTTTTGATTGTTGCCTTTGCCATCATTTATTTTCAGAACTTTGATTTGTTCAAACTGGCATAAATTGATAAGATAGTTTAAATAAGAAAAAGTTTGATGTATTAAATCCAGATTTTCTTTAAATTCATTAATTTAATTCATTTATCTTTTAAAATGTTAAATGTCATAATCTAGTTGTCCACACAGTCCACCACACAAGGAGATTATTTATTCAGGACATTTGTATATGAGTGTGTGACTGTAAAACAGCCTTTTCTTCTTTCTGAAACACGGGGATACCCTGAGGTTTTTTTTTTTTTTTGTTGTATGTTCCACTTCTTCATGAACTGTTGCGGGTAGTTGTGACTCATTTCTACAGAGTGAGCGAGTCAGGACTCAAACTACTCTCTCTCTCTCTCTCTCTCCCTCTCCCTGAAGACCTGGCTCGTACCTACAATACATGTTTGACTCATTAATTCTATTTTCCACCACCGTCGCCGGTTCAACTCTCCGAGGCTGCGCTCTCACTGGGACGGTGGAAAATCGCTTGTTTAAAAATCAGTTTCATATGGTGCAGGGTGGGAAATCGGCAGCAGCTACCAGTCCGCTGCTGCTAAATTTAGCTGCAGTCGCCACTGAAGTTATAGGCCTATCTAAAAATACACAGAGTCGTCGAAGAAGGCTGCGAATTAAGGGATGAAGAGTGATGGTAGTCATCCTCAGTCACTTGTTTACATGTCTTTTAACTGCCTTTCAAGGAGTTTGTTTTTAGCATGATGGAGATGATTGATGAAATTTCATCTCAGCGGACGGCAATGATGTATAGCACTCACTGTGATTCATGCTGCTCCTTATTCAATATCACCTCGTACATGCTGTTTAATTTGGCTTATCCAAAACATACATTAATAACATACTGTACAGAAATGACTCTGTGCTGTGTGGACAGATGTGAGCCACAGGGTATTTTCCAAAGCAGCTTTTGTTTCCACCTTGCCACTTAAGTATCATTTGTAGTGGAGGTGGGCATTCTGATGATCTTATATTATGGACGATCTGACTTTGGCATATGATCTACTTTTTCAAATGAATCATAAAGATCCTGTGATTAAAAGCTGCTTATTACATGATTTTAAAAGTTTAGTTACTGCTAACCAGCAATTGTTAACAGCTAAGCAGCTAGCTCGCCAACTGCAGCTGGCGACGTCAGTCCTGGTTCTGCTCTGCAGCCTCGGTGAACTTAGGCGTAGCACCACATGCACCAGTTCCTGTTCTACACCGGAGCAGAACAAGAACCACCGTCACCAGCTGCAGTCCAAGACGAAGGAGTCGCAGTCTGTCCGCTGCGATGAGAGACCTGTCTGCAGACAGGGAAACACGAGGCGAAGGGGAAGAATAGCGGCAATCGGACAAACATCTGAAAAACGTTTGTGGCAGAAAGTTGCAGAAAGATAATAATCGCAACCTCTGGTCATGACTTTCAGAATAAAATCAAAAAGTGTTTGTGAGTTGTGGCTTTTGAGTTGAAGTGACAGGCTTTGTGTCCAGGCAAACTCGTGATTCGATCGTTTGGTTCTCAGTCAGATAGAAAGCTATAAGAGTGAGCTGGACCCTCAGTGTCAGTGTAGTTGGAATCTTTGTTTTCCCTGGCCAGTTGTCTTGGTCATACATTCCTCTGCTCTGCTACAGCAGTGAACAGTGTATCTATTCAGTCAGGTAAGGGTCCACCTGTTGGAAAGAACCAGCATGTTTGCTTTAGTGATTTTTACAAGAAACCTGAAGCTCTGCTGGAGAGAGAGAGAGAGAGAGAGAGAAGGAGAGAGAGAATTTCAGGTGGACATCATTCAAAGTGAAGGCAAATGGGGCGAGATAGAGACTCTATGGCTTATAATTAAAGCCAACATGTTTTTACTTGAAAGAGAAATGTTTATATTGCCCTAAACCAAGAGATTTGAGTTTTCTTGAAGCAACACACTCGTGTGTGTATTTATTGGAGCACATCAGTGAAGAAAAACAACACTGAAGGCTGCTCGATTTTATAAGTCCGATTTCCAAACAGATATCAGTGATGCTGCAGAGATGCATGGTTCATAAAGACCTGTGTGAAGAGATGGTGGTAAGTTTGACTCAGGACCTGGATCAAGTTTTAAACTTTGTGTTTTAATTAAAGCCAGAGCTAATTGTAGCCTAATTTAGAGAAACCTTTACTGGCGGAAAAGTGGCAGATGAATCATTTATAAGTAATTGTGTGGGTGTGTGTTTGTTTTCCAGATGAAGAAGGAGCTGAGTGACAACGACTCCATCAGTCAGGAGGTCGTTGGTAACGCTCACATCGAAAACTACGCCTTAAAAATGTTCATCTACGCCGACAACGAGGACCGAGGAGGACGATTCCACAAGTAAGACACGCAGCTTCTTTTTCACGTTGTTGAATGAGTGGTGGTTGTATCAGCTTTAGCTGGAGGAAGATTCTAGTGTAGGTGTATCTGTTTGAAGACTGTCCACTTCCAGACCTCTTCTCCTATCCTTGTTTCCTTTCCTCTTCTCTTCTCCTCTCCTCTCATTTCTTCTCCTCCCCCCTTTTTTCTTCCCCTCTCCTATAATATCCTCTCCTCCACTCATCTATACTGTCCCTCTGCTTTCCCTCCTTCCTCTTCTTATCTCCTCTCCCCTTCCTTCCTTCCTCTCATCATCTCCTGTGCCCTTTCCTTTCCTTTCTTTCCTTCTGTCCTCCTCTTTTCTCCTCTCCACTCCCGTTCCCTCATCTCCTCTATCTCTATTCCATCCTTTTCTCTTCATCTTTTTCTTCTCTCCCCTCTCTTTTCCTCTCCTCTCCTTACTCTGCAATCCTTACACCTTTCCTCTCCTCTGCTCTCCTCTCCTCTCCTTTCCTTCCTTCCTCCTCTCCTCTCCTCTCCTCTCCTCTCCTCTCCTCTCCTCTCCTCTGCATGCTGTTAGTTAATTAAACATGCTCCTAATTAGAAAACTCTTTAACTTTGCATGTCTCCTCCCTGCCAGCTAATCTTGTCACTGGAGTGATTACACAGCCAATGAGTCACATCAGGCTACATTTTATTATGATCGCTTTCAGCCGTACACACGCACACGCACACGCACACACACACACACACACACACACACACACACACACACACACACACAAACACACACACAGTGTGTCATCCTTTCAACCTATTTGTCTCTTAGCAACAGGCGGTGAGTCGTGCGAAGCCTCTCGCACTGTGTGAGGCACTAGCTGTCTGTACTACATGTTTATTTCTTATGGTATATGTCACTAAAACTAAGGAGATCTACTTCTGTCCGTCTGTCAGGAGTGAAAGTGGAGGTACTGTGATGATGCTGTATCACCAACAAGCTCTAAAGGGAGTTGGGACATTGGGAGACAGCTAGGCTTTGGTGATATCCAAAATTTTATCAATACAGTCCAGCCCAAATATCACAATATACTGTATGATAATTGATATAGAATATTATCGAATATTGGCCCAAACCTAGAGACAGCTGTTCTTTTTTTCATTTGATAGCAACCATCAGTGTTGGTTTCTTTTAACTATGATTGTGATCTTAGATTGGTTTTTGTGCTCAAAACTATCCAAACCTCAACGGTGGCTGTGGCTGATCAGAAAACAGTCGAGGGAATCATTGTCCTGGTCGGACAGGTTTGGAAGACATTGACAAAGCTGTTGTCTTGCTGGCGTGTGAATCAGATGATTAAAATTCTGATACGGTATATATGATATGTCGGAAAACCTTCGGACCTGTTGCATGTGTGTGCATCTCAGCGCACGGCTCGGTGCATGTATATGCGTGCGTGCGCCAACGGTGATGATGACTCAGCCGCTCCTCCCTCTCCTCAAACCACAATCATTTCATCTCTGTCCATGCACACCGCACTTTTCCATCCGCACTGGAGCTTCGACTTCACACCGAGATTCAAACAGGCTGCAATAAATACTGCAACAGAGATGATTTGATCCTGTTATGTAAGATGATACCAGCACCAGTAACCTACTAAAACAACATTGATGGAAAGCCTGTGTAAATGCACACCAGTGGTTTTTAGTTTCAATTAATTTCTTCAAGCTCATTGGTCTTTCTTTGCTGAAGCAGTGGAAAGACAGATGGTGTGATATTCCCAGTCAAATGTCAATGAACGTGTAATTTTTATAAAATCCTCACAAAAAGACAGATGCAAGTGAATCAGCCATTCATGAGAAAAACAGAGCAGCTCCTCAAAAATCAGTCGGTCTTTATTCTCTATGTTTCTACAGAGTGTTATTGATTACAGCTGCTGATTCCAATTATTTGAATATAGGCATTTATTTGAGACTTCATGGTGACTGAACAGACTTATTTCTTGTGTTAAGCTAGATTTATAATTCCATGTTAAAGCCAACCCTGTCTCCTAGAAATGATCTTTTCACACAAGTAAACTAAGTTATATTTTCTATTAACATAATAATGAAATGTTAATGGTAATTTACATATTTGGTCATAAATATATTGATTCTGAACTTATCAGTAAAATGTTCACAGACATGTTTTTTTTTCACCAAAACATCTGATCTTGCCGAACAATACCCTCTTGTTTTGACTCCAATATTATTAGACTGTTGTGTGGTTCTGTCTGTCTATAGACTCGAACAGCTCTGGGTTCAGGTTAAGAAAGATCCTGATCTGGTTTAGTACAGAAGAGGTTCACAGTGACTTCAGACTGTTTATTTACATTTAACCAAAACCATGTTTCCTGAACCTTAACCAAAGTGGTTTTGTTGCCTAAACCACAAACGGGACTCTGGGTGTGAACCTGGTCTCTGTAACTACACAGCAGCTACTGAAATACCATGTGGAGACAACAAGAACTAGGGATAGAACTGATTATTTTGATTATTATCCCCATTATTTTCTTAATTAATTGATTAATCATTTGTTCGATAAAACATTAAAAAAGCGCCCATTACAGTTTATTTTCTAGACACCAAGGTGACGTATTCAGATGTCTTGTTTTGTCAGACCAACAGCCCAGAAGCCAAAGATTTTCAGCTTACCATTATGAAAAACAGCAAATTGTCACATTTGAGAAGCCGGGACTGGTTATCCAGGAAAAGTTGAATCGATGGCAACTGGACCTGTTACATCTCAAACATCTGCTTCTTTCTAGTATCTATTCTACAATCAAGTCCAGTTGCCCTCGGTTCAACTTTTTTTTGGGAAACCATGACCAGCAGGACTGAGAATCTGCACAGACTGGAACTAAGAAATGTTTGAAAAATCTTAAAAAATGACAAAATAGTTACCAATTAACTTCCTCTCAGTTGAATAATCAGTAATCATTACAGCTCTGAAATCTGTAAGGAGAATATTTGGAATGTTATTTTGAACAGTTTGTGATATTTCTGTTCTGGAATATACTTGGTGTTTTTATCTGTGGTTTAACTTTATAGATATTTCTTTCTTGTGTTTTGGTGTTTTGGGAGCGGTTCAGTTTCCATTATTTTTATGGATGAATCAGTTGAACATGAATGAGAACTGTGATTGGTCACCACGGTCTGGTTGTCTTTGCTCCAACAAGTTCCTTCCATGGAAGTTTAAAATTTGGCTTTGTCTGCTAAGGTGGTGCTTATTTAGGTCAGGAAACAACCTCAGACAGTGTGCTTGGCAACCTGTTGATTTAATGTGCGTGTATGTGCTTACAGGGGAGTATTTGATCTCAAATATTTGTGCGTAGGATATGTGATAAGAGTGTTTTCACAGGAAGGCCAATTTTTTTTTTTTTTTAACATTTTGGAGTGTTGATAATTTTCTCCATCAGCACCTCCCTTTCCACAGAACTTGGTAATATTGTAGAAAGAGGGTCAAGGAGATACCAGAGAGGAAGTGTAAACAGAGATATAGCTGCCAAGTAGGCCCAGTTTTTACAGAGAGAAAATTCTGTCCCAGATGTGATTGTTGAATCCGCCCAATTAACTCACCAGGAAACAAGGGAAGAAGTAGTTTCAAAATTCATTCAGATTTAATTTGATGATTTGAAATGTTTGTGTAACCATTAATAAATCCATCAGTTTATGTAATTGGATAAGTTCAAGTAAAGGTCCCATATTTTCCTCTTCCTCTGTGTTTTATTTGAAGTGTTGATCCATAAGAAGATATATTTGTGGTTTTAAGAACCGAAAACCATCTCATTGTAGTTTTACATCTCCTCTCTCAGGCTTCTCTCTGGTCTCTGAGCCTCTCTTCTGATTGGCTGGCTACTTTCCCAGTAACACAGGGCCAGGCCAACCATAGGTATCAGATTGTAGCCTGATATAGTCGCTTGGTAAAAGTCACCGGAGATTGGGTAATGGAGATAGGCTGTCAGCGCTGAAATAAGCTGGACAGACAGTCAAATTCATACTAAAATGCTTTGATATTTCAGAAAATAAACTTTAGTCACTGGTCTCTAATATTGCTATCTTTGGGCCAGCTGTGCAGCGATATATTGGATTCCTGACACCTAAATATTGCGCAGCGTTTCCTTGACATTTTTCTTTCTTGTGGTTGCTAGCTCAGTGACGGAATGACTGCTTGGGATTGTGTTGTTAATAAAGTTAAAACAACAGCAGCAACAACAACAAAAAAGATTGGATGGGAGTCTGTGGGGCATATAGTTGTAACATCACAAAGTCACAGAAGTCCTGACGGCTGGTTTTAAGGCTCAGTGTCTGAATACAGGCTGTGTGCGTTTCTCTGTGGACTGAGGCTTTGATACTTTCACAGTATTAATATAGAACCTAGACCTGATCTATAATCACACTACACATGGACACAGACCGTCAGACTGTATGGGACCTTTTCAAAGGATTAGTCTCACTGGGAGATTCATGATTCTTAGATTTTCCTCCTGTCATTCCTCTTATCATCTGGAATATGATAAGTGGAATTTTAAGGGATGTTTTCCTGACAGGAAACATCTGGGAATGAAATAAATCTTCAAAGTAGAAAGAGTCTTTATGTGTATTTCATGAGGAAACGCTACATCCTTCAAGAGGGAACCTTTGTTGCTCTTCCTCGTGTGTGTCTTTCTTTTCCTTTAGTTTGCTTATCTGAACCTTCCTTATCTAAAGATGCAGGGTGTTCTGTGTTGCTCACATTGCAAAGCTCCAAGAAAAAGGTTTGTCACAACTGATGAGAAATGGGAAAATAAAAAATAAAACCATCTTTTCAGTAAGAAAAACAGGATCAGTTTAGCTGAAAACAACTTAAGATTCTTCAGGACAGTTTCTCACATGAAAGTTTCTTTTGGGATAAACAGGGTACCGCAACAGGAAAGTTGGTTTCCCTCCCTGTCAGTAAGTGTGAGCAGCTGGTGGCAGGTTGTGTAGGATGAATGGATGCAGGCGACAGGTCCTCTGGCGTTCAGAGGCTCTCTGTTTCCAGCAGGTATGTTAGACAGGATTGGGTAATATCTCTGTTCTGGGGGGGGGGGGCACAAACAGCCTGTGGTTTTACAAGAAGCAGTGGTCTGCGCTAACAGGACCCAGGCCTCAGTGGTGTGTTATGTCACCCCCTGGACACACACACACACACACACACAGAAACACACAAACTCAGCAAATTTACAGTCAAGAAACACATATGTACATGTAGACATACATACACACTCATAAATACTTCTACATGTATAAAACACACACTGGCACATGTCCTCATTCATTACACACACACACACACACACACACACACACACACACACACACACACACACATGTTGAGGCCCAGAGGTGAATGTTTATGGGAAAACTTTGGTGGAATAAAAAACTTCCTCCAACATATTGAGGCCACAGCTCAGTAGCTCACACACTGCACCACAAGGAACCCATTCATAATTCATATTCCTTACTTTAAATGTGTGTGTGTGTGTGTGTGTGTGTGTGTGTGTGTGTGTGTGTGTGTGTGTGTGTTTCTGTCCGTGTCATGATGGGAAATCACCCCTAACCAAGTGCCGGTAAATCTGGGCTGTGGCTAATACTTTAAATATTGCAGTTGTAGGTGGCTGTGATTTTCTGGTTTTAAACTAATTTAACAAATCACTTCACATTTATTCAAGCAGCTATAATGTGCTGTTGGATAAAACTAGGTTATAAATCAATATAATTGGTATTTGATTTAATTATGAGATTGAATATGATGTGAGAATTGGTTATGGTAATGTTTTCCAGTATCTTCTCTGCATCCTTGTCTTCCCGCTCGTTACGGTTGTGTTGCAGTGATCAATAAAATGAGCAGTAAACCATCACTTCACACAGAGTATCACCTAATGCAGAGGTTTCCAGATGTTCCAGATTTCTTTGCCACTGGATGCTTGTTTTGGATGGATTTGAGTTGTGACAGAAACATTTTAGTGTATAATCTCCGCTCTTCCAGGAGAATTTGTTGACGACCATGTTCATTTCAACCAACCATGCCTAATGAGATAGTCTTTGCTTCGCACGTCACGCTGCAGCCTGAAGTCACGGGGCGTAGTCAACAGCGCTCACGTCGTCTGTCACGTCTTGCCTGGACCGGCACTTTGATCTCATGCAAATGAGAGCGTTAAATCCAACAACCGAAACTCCTCGTCACGTTGGGAACTCGACAGCTCAATCAGCTGTTTGACGGCGCTGGCAGATCCGTGGAGATCACATTACAGTAAAGCAACTGCCCAGTCACACTGTCTGTTCACTTGTTAGTTTACCATGTGTGACAGGAAATTTTGCTGCTTTCACTGCACATAGAGTTTATCTTCACTAAATGTCAGGTTACATCACTTTCATGCAGGCACTTTTATTTTCTCATTCAAATTCAACTTTTTAAGAATGAACTGGTTAGATCATCTATAAATTCTTTCTAAATTGAATTTCTAGAAAATATTATACATTCCACTGATCAAAAAATATGGTATATAAATATATGATATAAGCACTTTTGATCAGATGTTTTTAAGCACTATTGTTATGGATATTAGTCTATTGTCTTTCTACAGATGCTCAAAGGAAACCAGTGTTTCTGTTTGCAGGCTGTTATCTATTTATCTGTCTGTATTTGTTAATAAATATGACTTATGAATATTCATAGCCACCGGTCACTGTCACTTGTGAGCCAATTTGTCTGTGTGTGTGTCTGTGTGTCTGTGTGTGCGCAGAATGGGATCACTCAACATTTAAGTACTGCCAACACACACACACACACACACACACACACACACACACACACACATTCAGTATGTGTGGTTGAGGTCAGGTCCAGAACTATCAGCTGTAGAAACAGGACATCTCTGTGGTCTACCAGTGGAGGACAGACTGTGACTTGTGAGAAATTGGAAATAAAAGTCACTTTTAGTTTTATCGTCCATTATATATGCAGAGCTGAGATTTGTGCTTCATAGCAAATGGCTTTTATTTTCTATTAGATCTTAGATTTTGGGTTGTTCAGTATACTTTTGAGATGGTGAGACCTTTTGGCAAACTTTTACTACAGCGCCTGAGAAAAATGCAAGAATACTTTGGATGTTTGGCAAAAAAAAAACTAAACTAAAGGTCACTTTGTTTTCCTTCTCTCTTCTCCCTCTTTCACTTCCTCCCTTCTTATTTTCCTCTTCATTTCTAAACCCTCTTTTACTTCTATCTGTCATCCTCCTCCTCTGTTCTTCCCCCAGGAACATGATCAAGTCTTTCTACACAGCCAGTCTGCTGCTGGATGTCTTGTCTGTGTTTGGGGAGCTGTCAGAGGAGGTAAGATAAAGATCCTCACATGAATCTCAACTTTGATCTCTGTAAACTGTCTGAAAACTCCCATTAAAATGATCAACAAAGCCCCTGGAGAGACAAAAACCAATACAACATCTATCCTCTTTTCAAAGACTAAAAAGATTAAAAAGATTATGCATCTGTGCCTTTGAACAAAGGATGTCACAAGAACCGATACTTCAGTATCAAGTCAATGCCAAAATTCTGCAAATGGGATAATACTTGTAGGAAGTGTAGATACTGGAGATGTGATTCTTCCAGGAGTGATGAGGGCAGTATAGTAACCCTATAACCGTTGTAGACTAACATTAAACTGGAAGAGTGGGGTGGCAAGGTAAACAATAACAACATGTGGAATGGCAGCAGACAAGACTAATATAAAAAGACAATATAGAAAGAAACATGAATAGGATCTAAAAGCAGTAAAATAAAATATCAGATAAAAAAAAAACGGAGAGTGCAGACCACTGCCAAGGCCGGTGTCAAACAACATACACCTGACTTCAGAGACAAAAAAATGTGATCCGGATTTGCCCCAAAATTTTATGGGTTCTTTCCTGGCCCATGAACCATCCCTCCACCAAGTTCAGTGCAAATCGGTTCAGTAGTTTTTGTGTAATCCTGCTGACAAAAACACAAACAAACAAAAACAGACATGGGTGAAAACATAACCCCATTGGCAAAGGTAATGAGCTGCAATATGAGAAAGATTAAACATTCATTCATTCATTCATTCATTCATTAGCAATACCGCTTATGACAGCATGGCACACAGCAGGTCTTTCTATACGTTGTGTCCAAGTCTCCCAGAAGCCATTAAAACATCAACAGGACACTTCTGACCGTACAGTTCGCTGTTGCAGTGAGTGAGGCCTGATGGACACACACACACACACACACACACACACACACTGATTCTACCATCAGACAATGAGTCCTCAGAGTGGCCGGTGGTGAGTGCTCTGCAGACTGACAGTCAGGAGTGATTGAGTTTCAGGCAGTAAAAAGAGGTTTTCAGCAGCTTCCCGCCTGAGCTGAGTGGAGTCAGTGATCAGGTGAGTTGGCACAGTTGTTATGTAATGCTGTCGACCATCAGGAACCATTATTCTCAGTGACAGCTTTCCCTCTGGACTGCACTGTGGCGTTGTGAGTAGTGAGGAAAAGAAACCAGGTTTAAACCCCCTATGCTGGCCTGAATTCACCCTACTGAGCAAGAAACTGAATCCCTGCATACCTTACCTTGTGCAGCTAACCTCTGACCTTCCTGTGAAGCAGAGGAAGATGAAGGGGGATTTCCTTACACGGGTTAATTTCCCATTAATCCTTGTATTATCAGTACTCTCCTCATTGTCAGACATGCTGTCACAAGTCCTGACGGCAATCAAATGCATTTAAGTTTACAGTCATTGAGGCAACTCTCAACTGTCTTAGAATCATCGGCAAGCAGCAACAAAAAGCAGGAGCAAAAACTTGTAACGATGAATTGTAAGAATGAATGTTAAAGAAGACAGATCTGGGTAGCCCTGTCTCTTCCGAGTGGTTGTTTAAAACCCCTGAAGCCTTGATGACAGAGGCAGTACGAATTTTATGCTCCATTCACACAAACAGACCCGAACACTGGTGATGCAACAGGATGCCAGTCATTTGAACACATTGTTGCTCCATAGTCTGGACCTTGGAACTCTCGGACCTCTCTGCCAGAGAATCATCAGTTCTCGGGAGAAGCATTGCTGCAATAATTTAAATTCTACCTGGTACAAATATGCTGGGTCCCTTTGGTAATTCAAGTTCCTCTTTCCTCTTAAAGGACCCATAACCCTGCCTGGGTTAAAGCCTTACAGAGGACCGCTGTGTTACAGCAGAAAGCCATATCTGCATCGTTCTATCACCCAGGCTGTCACGGTGCTGATCCCTGCAGACAATGACAGCGTTGACCATCTGTCTCACCGCCTACAGCTATGATAATCGCTGTCCACCCAGTGAGCCTGACAGTGACAGTGTCAGACCATACCTTCTACATTCATAAGTTTATCATCCGTTTGTGTTACAGGGAGCAGCTGTTCATGTTCAACTTGACTCATAGCTCTTTACAGGAGACTGAAGGCATAAAAAAAGGTGACTGTAAAACCTAAAGCTAGACTGTCCAGATTTCTATAAATATACTCAAAGATTGTGGGTCAAATACCCCAAACCAATCGAATTACAGCATTCCTTGTTGTGTTGTATGTATGTATGGTATAAACTACTAATAAATAAACCAAAGAAGCAGAACTGATTGACACAGACAGTCAAGTCAGTATCCAACAGCCTTTACAATCTGTATCTTTACAATCTGTACGGCATATGGCACCTTCTGTCCTTGGACCCTCAAATTGGACAAGGTAAAACTCTCCTAAAACACTAACAGTAAAAAATGGAAGAGACCTCAGAAAGAGCCTTCGTCCAGGATGGACGGTCACTTATCACTGTCAGATTTTTTTAAAAACTGTCCTATAGCCTCAAAAATCCAGTATTGGTCAGGCTATAGTATAAACCATCAAGGGCAGGGATGAGCTTGAGCCAACATGCAATTGGGTTGCTCATTGAGATATGTGGTTTCAATCTTTTTTCCTTGAGGTGGTGTTCTTACTTTTTGTATATTGTATTTAATCACTTGGAGTATTCATACTGTCTGTACTGTCAGGATTCTTGTAACCCTAACACTTCCATTCTGTTCTATTTAATTGGTGTGCAGAAGTTTTTTCATTTTCTTCCTAAATTGTTTTAATTCTGCATTTTAAAAAATCCATCATCCACTCTTTATGTTTTAATAATAATAATAACTTAACTTAATAGATTTTTATAGCTCCTTTCAAGGTACCCAAGGCTGCTTTATTTTGCTCTTTCATTTGATAGCTTCACACTCAGTCACTTTTCTCCTGAAATTTTAAAATGATTGTTTTAAAATTCCTGGCTTCCCATGCTGTGGTATAACATCACAGCAGTTCCGTGTCACTGATAAGAAATGACTCAGTCTTTAAGACTGAAACTGAATAAACACCAGCCTACTTCAGATCAGACCTTAGTGCTCCAGTATGCCATTGTTCCTGAGCTGCTGCTGAAAACATGGCACTTATCTAGTAGAAGCAGGAATTTCTCCATTCATTCTTATCAGCTCCTTGTCAGTGTATATCTGCTTTCCTTGCCTCTCTTTGCCTACTCAGCTCTTTTCACCTTTTGAACATCCTGCCTCCCTAACCCACTCTACCCGTTAACTCTTGCCCTTACTAACACTTCCTTCTGGCCGCTTTACACATTACCTCTTACTTACAGTAAGCCCAATCTTTAATATCGCAACACCCTTGCCCTAACATCTACTACTTCTTTGATTGCTCCAACAACTAAAATACCCCTTTAATCTCTGCCCAAAATGATTTTAATGTACTCAACAAGTGCACTGACCTTGTCAAAAACTGCCCCAAATAATTACTCCGCTTTCATTGTTCTTAACCACTAATACTTAACCTTTTCAATCGCTGCCCCTGACAATCACCCCACTTTTTGTATCCTCAACAACTAATTCTCCCCTTTTACCCCAAGTAATACCTACCTTTTTCAAACCTTGCTTCTAAAATGTACCCCACTACGATTGCTTCCAACAACCTAATACTCTTTTCAATATAGCTAACAAGGATTTCTTCACTGTAAATGTCCTGAACAATTACCCCCTGAACCCAGCAACTGCCCTATGTATGATACCCCTAAATCTTTCTTCATGTCTCAAACAAATGATACCCATCTTTTCAAATCTTGGCCCCAACATTTACGCTAATCTTAATATCCTCAACAAATAAGACCTTCCCTTTAAAGCCTGGCCCCAAATGATTACCTCACATTAAGGGCACTGTACAGATAATATAAAGTTGAAACCAGAAGTTTACATACACTGTATAAAAAGACACATAACCTTCTTTTCCTGTTTTAGGTCACTTAGGATTACCAAAATTATTTATATTTGCTAAATGCCAGAATAATGAGAGAGAGAATTTTTTAGACAATTTTTTATTACTTTTTTCACAGTCAGAAGTTAACATACATTTCATTAGTATTTGGTAGCATTGTCTTTAAACTGTATGACTTGGGTCAAACGTTTTGGGTATCCTTCCACAAGCTTCTCACAATAGTTTCCTGGAACTTTGGCCCATTCCTCCTGACAGAACTGGTGTAACTGATTCAGGTTTGTAGGCCGCCTTGCTTGCACACGCCTTTTCAGCTCGGCCCACAAATTTTCTATAGGATTGAGATCAGGGCTTTGTGATGGCCACTCCAAAACATTGACTTTGTTGTCCTTAAGCCACTTTGTAACTAATTTGGTGGTATGCTTAGGGTCATTGTCCATTTGGAAGACCCATTTGCACCCAAGCTTTAACTTCCTGGCTGATGAAAACACCCCCACAACATGATGCTGCCACCCCTGTACTTCACAGTTGGGATGGTGTTCTCAGGCTTGCAAGCTTCCCCCTTTTTCCTCCAAATGTAACGATGGTCATTGTGGCCAAACAGTTCAATTTTAGTTCCATTAGACCACAGGACATGTCTCCAAAAATTAAGGTCTTTGTCCCTGTGTGCATTTGCAAACTGTAATCTGGTTTTTTTATGTTGCTTTTGGAGTAATGGCTTCTTCCTCGCTGAGTGGCCTTTCAGCCCATGTCGGTACAGGACTCGTTTCACTGTGGATAATAACACTCTCTTACCAGCGTCAGCCAGCATCTTCACAAGGTCTTTTGCTTTTGTTCTGGGGTTGATACGTACATTTCGCACCAAAGCACGTTCATCTCTGGGACACAGAACCCGTCTCCTTCTTGAGCGTTATGATGGCTGGACATTCCCATGGTGTTTATATTTGCATATAATTGTTTGAACAGATGAACGATGCACCTTCAGGTATCTGGAAATTGTACCCAAGGATGAACCAGACTTGTGGAAGTCCACATTCTCTTCCTGATATCTTGGCTGATTTCTTTTCATTTTCCCATGATGTCACACAAGGAAGCAGTGTATTTGAGGTGTGCCATAAAATACATCCACAGATGTGCCTGTAATTAACTCAAATGTTGTCAATTAACCTATCACAAGCTTCCAAAGCCATGACATCATCATCTTATGTTTACCCTTAGCCATGCCTACCTTTACTTATGCTTCCTGCCCATAGACTCCCACTTAGCCATCACAACCAGTTACCAAATTACCTACAACCCTACATTTAATCCCATCACCTACATTTTACTTCCTGTCCTCCCTGCAAACTGCCTCCCAACGTGACTAATATCGCGCTGTTGTCTCTCTCTACCCAATTATTTGACCTCCATCAGAATATCCAGCACAGGAAGTATGCCCGCTGGAAGGCCACCTACATCCACAACTGCCTGAAGAACGGGGAGACGCCTCAGGCTGGGCCCATCGCCATGGACGAGGACGGGGAAGCAGGTGGGACACACTGATAGGGCACTGAAAGACACACATACACGAACACACACATTGCTGAGCTCCCAGTTACAAAACACTCCATTTTCTCTCCTGAGCTTGCTCTTTAAAGAACACTTCCTTTGTTGACATTGTTTTGTCTATGTGTTCGTGTAAGAGTGTGTATATGTGCGTGCGTGTGAAGCTTGGTTCTGTATTGTGTGCCTTATCAGTTCTGGGACTGTTGCAGGAAAGCCCTGTGGTATAAACTAGAGACTTTGGGAGATTAGAGGTGTGCGGAGACTAGATTAGTGATGTAATGTAATGTGTTCTTACATTTCAAGTAAGTTTGTGCTTGTTTGTCAGAAGGAATGTAAGTCATTCGACTCTGAATAAGAATTTAGGCTATGTATTTGAATGTGCTAAGGCTGTGCTAGGCCTCCATGTGTATTTATGAGCATGAGATTGTCCTGATATTTATTCTATTATTCTCCATTCCCCTCATATCCAGCACAGATCAACTCTGAGTCTCTGACCTTTGTCACGCTGAAAAGCTCTGGTTTCTGCTGCCAGACTTACACCATAAAGCATAACCTTTAGGAGAAAGAAAGCATGGGAAAACACTACTAGATCCCGAGGAGATTGACTGAATTATTCAGACAACAACATGGCCATTTCAGCCTCTTAAAGTTCATTCGGTTGTGTGAAGCATACGGTGGGAAAAAGCACGACAGGAAACTAACCTTTTTGTTTGGCTGCCAGGGTGGTAAGTTCTTCCCTAAATTCACAATTTTTGAAGCAGACAGGAGCTTTGCAGTAGATTACGACCTCCAAATGGTGGCTCTCTATTCAAGTGGCTGTTTGACTGGTCTAATTTACAGGTCATCCTTAAAGCTTACCGGCATTTGTCTTTTGGCAGGTGGTAATTCAGTTTGATGTCTCCCTTAGTTTAAGTCTACTGAAATGTCTCAGCTGTGTTTTTCATTTCTTTCTCTGAAACCACTAACGCCCCTCGACTGACCTTTTCCATCTTATTACATTTATTCTGTTACTAGTAAAAAAACAGACATTTAAATGCCCCATCAAAGAACCTACTGTTTGCACAGACAAAACCAGAGAACGGTCTCAACATTACATCCTGCCATTTTTCTCATATTCTTACTTGTGGATTGAGTACGAATTCCTATTAATATATATTGTGTGTTTTTAAATGCATTCACGTGGTAGCTTTTGCAAGCTATATCCTCCTTTACAGAGTAGGACTGGGTATCAAATGCTAATACTTTTGTATACTGACTGAAATGTGTCCGTAGTATTGAAGATGGAAAGTATCAAGTATCGTACGTTGGGAGTGACTGCAAATTTTTTGGATGAAATGTTAATTGGTCTAAATCAGAAATGCTGCACAATGTCAGTCACATAAACTCATTCTATTTAGTTACAGTCTTTCAGTCAGTAGACCTTTATGAGCTAGAATTCAACACATCAGGTTTAAGTGCCAATCAGATTAACTTAGAAGCATTGCAGGGCTGGTGGATGACCATGGAAAAAATACAAGTTGTTTGAATCTGATTCGTATGAAAAAAATAAACAAGTAAGGCTAACAAGATTCAGGTGAGCAATATTTACTATATTCAAACAGCAGTACCACACGTCATGTACAAGATGGACAGATTTCTGACAGGGAAGACGATCCAAAATATGAAGTCTGTCTTACCTTCAAGTTCATTGTCAGTATAGTGACATAGAGAGCCCTGTGTATTTTGGATGTGTTGTAGACATCTGGACCTGTCATTAAAACTTTATGGTCTGCAAGAACCTCAGTAAAGCTTTTTACCCAACCTTAATCAGGAAACCTTCGTCATTTTTAGACTATTTTTGTTGAGTCAAGTCCAAGCGGCTTGTGTAAAGACATTTACCACTGATGCAATGTGATGTTTTCCAATGTTTAAATTTCTCAAAATCAAGCATACTGTACCAAAACACAGGCATCATGTTATGATTGGTCAAAACATTTCAAACAGAAACCAATCCAGGTACAAAGGTCGTCTTTGAGTATAATTAAGTGTCCATTTGCATAAATTGTAACAATATACTGTATACATTTATTGATGGTACAAAAGATTAGGAATACTCCCTTGATAACAATTATAATTATAATAATTATAATTCCCCATAGCAAGATGTTATTGCTTATTGATCACGAATTCCAACGCCTAAGGCGGAGACGGAGCTGAAGAGAATCACATGACTTTTAACCTCTGAGACAAGTGAAGTGTGGATTGTACAAAAGGGACTTCAGCTCAGTATCATGACTTTGAAAGACAGCGCAGCGCAGTCTGTTCAGTGAATTATATATTTATTCTGATAATTCCACAGACCGTAGAGACTTAAGCTCCAAGCAGAGTTTCTACTGGGCTGCATGGGACTGGACAGCATCTGGACTTGTTTTCAGATTGCACTTTGAGAGCGAGAAGTTGCGTCAAAGGCCTCTCGGGAAGACACAAGACCAAACTGGAATTTATTTTGACATGAACACCTATGGGCTCACACACGTTTCACTTCCCTGTAGGGAAACTTTAAACGTATTTTTCATGTCAGTGAACTGATGTTGACAAATTCCTCGCTAAAATAAAGGCCATCTGCTTGTCCACGCCCACTCAGTCCACATACATGTGGGTGTGTTTGACCCAAACATCGCCTGCTCGGCCATGACATCACCCTGAGAAACCCTCAACTGCACATGCATGTACCGTTAACAATACACATACACACACACTCACACACACACACACACACACACACACACACACATCGTAGCTACATGTAACGACAGTTTCTTTCCCACCTTCACTCTCTTTTATTTTTCCCTTGAACATTGCTCACACACTTTCACACCCCATATTCACTGACATACTCTCCTCTCTCCCTCTCTCCCAGTGTGCATTAGGGTCTCTGTGTCAGTGATGACATCATGATAGTTTATTCCCACTGATGGATAGCACCGCCAGCACACAGCTAATATCATCCACCCAGCACATGTGTGTGACCTCCTTGGTGTTTCTTTCTCTCTTTTTTTTTCAGATTTTATCAGCATTTCAACACTCGTATCTTGGTGTGTGTGTGTGTGTGTGTGTGTGTGTGTGTGTGTCTGTCTTTTCTTGCAGACACATCAGCAGCCCAGATGTTTGTTTTTTTGTTTGTGCATGTGACAGAGAGAGCAAAAAGCATTCCTTTCTGACATGATCATTTTTGACTGATTGTCATTGTTGTTTTTTGAACTGCAGACACAACGTGGTTGTGATAAATGGAGATAATTTTTGTGGTCAAATTGTCTATTCTCGGTGGTGCAGGTCTAGTTTGGGATGGATTCCAATAGCCAGTTCCATTTTGAATCCAGCTCCAAGTTGGTAAAATACCAACACCAACAAATTCATTATCGAGTCTTTGATCCATGTGCTCTGTTTAGTTTCTTTTGGCTCTCTCTGACACTACAGACAAAAGACTGATACCATATACAAACTCTTGAGAACTCAGCAAGGCTGTTCTTTACAGCAAGCATGGCGGACCGGCTTCAACATTCCAAAGTTAACAAAACAACTGCAAAATGCAATATTTGTGGGATGATACTTACAACTTAGGGGGGAACAATAAGTCCTGTGATTAAATATCTCTCATCCATCATAATTAAGTAGAACGTGTTACTTTTGATAACTTGCTTGGCCTCAACCTGCCGCCGATGTGCAACAATGCAGTGCAGTGCAACAACAGATTTGCAAATTTGCATTGTGCAAAACATCCACGCAAACTGCAAGTAAAGACTCAACAAGAATTTCGGAAGGGGGGGGCGTCATGTGGCGTAGTGGTCTAAGTGTGTAGAGGCCACAGTCCTTGCTGCAGTCGGCCCCGGTTCGAGTCCCGCATCGGACGGCCTTTGCTGCATGTCATTCCCCCTCTCTCTGCCTCCCCATTTCCTGTCTCTCTACTGTACTATCAAATAAAGGCATAAAAAGCCCCAAAAAATATACTTAAAAAAAAAAAAAAAAAGAATTTCGAAAGGATTCCGATTTGAAAAGTGGATTTGATACTGGATTCAGAGTCAACAAAATACAAACCCCATCCCTGTTTCTGCCACTGTGGGGTCCAAACTCTCAGCAGAGATCGACTAAAAACATGACCACAAGCAATGGTGTTGACATGCAACGGCCACGATTGATAGACGGACAGATAGAGTTAAGCATTTTATAAATTTAAAGATTCATTCAGGTTGATTAAAGTAATTGTAAGTTTTAGCCCTAAGCCTGGTTTAGTAAAGCAGACTAACACAGTCACATTCTTGTTTCACAATAAGTTCTTTCTCTTTTTACAAAAATTGTAAATTGAAATTGAAGTTCGTACTAAACCAGGCCGATGGATAATCAATACATTCTTATTTTATTCAGCTGATTCAAAAGCTGTCTGCAATTAACCAAACAAATACAGCGTGAGACAGAGTCGGACTGTTTCCTTGTCTCTGTTCTTTAAGGGTTATATCAGCTGCTTCACAAATGGACATGGAGAGAATATTCATGGACTCCTTAGTTTGGTCACATTTTATTTAACATGCAGACTCGATGGTTTCAGTGAACACTGCCTGGAGCCCCACATGCTGTTAGGATAAGGTGTAGAAAATAGATTCTTATTTAAGAATTAGGTCATCCTCCCACGCTGTGCTTCTACTTTTTTTTCCAATATGCTGAAGGACTCTGGCAGTCTACTGGTTCTCCACAGGTCAAAAGTACATCTTTACATGTTTTCATCAGCACCATGCTGCTGTGGTGGACGCGCCTCCGTCAGCTGGTTGCTGCTGTGTAACAGCAGGCACTGGACACTGCAGTGATATGAACCAGTTTAAGTAGGTTAATTAACCTCTGGAGAGTCCTGCAACTGTGTTTGACACACACACTCACTTCTACACAGACACACATACTGCCTCACACTACCACACACACTTACCAACCACTCAAATGTACCAGCGGTAGTTACAGAAAGACCATTGTCTCCCAGCAGCTCTGGTCTGACTTTCCATTGACTGGGAGGGGGACGTGTTTAGCAGCTAAGAGGAAAGGAATGGATGGAGGGAGGGTGGTTTGGGTTGGGGGGGGGGGGCAGAGAGAGAGAGAAAACAACTTCCAATGCTTAGTTGTAAAAACATAAAGGATGTGTTCTGTGACCCAGTTGTCAGAGGAAAATGTATTGAAAGGGTTCTGAAATTCCTCCAATATTCCAGTCAGATCCAGTGGAGAGTCTGAATCCAGGCAAGACTTTTGGCTAATTTAGTCACTGTGAAACTTGCTGACGAATTCTGATTGATTATCGCTAATAACTGATGTAATAATGGACTCCTTGACTGACTAAACAACAACATGATACAGTATGGAAAGTGCTTGGGATTGTCATCAGAGTCAGAATGTGGAATTTGTAAAGGACAAAATGAAATGGCTGATCTGGTATCCTCATCTTCTCTCATGTATACTGCCGTTTTAGTGGAGAGTCATGTTACATCAGTCAATGAATTTAAAGGTCCTCCAAATGAACTGCTCCACCTTTGATCTTAAATTTGAAATATACGCACAGATTACTCTTTCAATCACACTCCGTATATATACATTATTTTCTGTCTGTGTGGGGAATGTGCTAAAATGCTGACTGAAGTGGAAAACATCTACTGTCAGGAAATACCAAAGCTAACGTTGCACGTAAAAATGTTATTCTGGTGTTGCTAAACGACTGTATAGTAAAACTGCACCATCGGTTATTAGTATTCCAAAAGGAGTTTGCATCGACCCAAAAAATAGTGTCCTCTCAACATGGTGACAGGCTACAACTAACCAAACCCTTCCCTGCCTCCGCTCTGTCTTCTGTTTGAGGGCGTGGTTGGCACATGTGTTACATACTGACGTAGATACATTACGGAAGGAAAGCCAGGAACAGAATCGAGGCATCTCAGGCATTTCAGGAGCAGTGTTTTCTGTGGGAGAAAATAACTCCCACCTTAACATGCACAAAACAGATATTTAACAGTAAAGCAAAAGGAAAACCCGGAAAAGCATAATATGGGAACTTTAAGAGCAGAGCTGATGCTCAGAATGGCAGCCGGATAGCTCCTGACATGAGTAGACTGACTGACTGAAAGAACAGAGCTATGCAGAACCTCCAGAAAAACATTGTTAAAAGTGCCCTATGGCAAGACATTCAGCCACTAATTGTCCCGGAGGAGCTGCTCAGTGTCCAGCAGCGGGACAGTCGTACTGTGAATCATTCTCCCTGCTGCTGTAAACAAGGATGTCTTCTTCAGGAGCCCAGGAGGCAGATGTTTTTAGTCCAAACTGGCCACAGCCACTTTGGATATAACAGGATTTTTTTTAGAAAAGAATAAAAACCTCAAAATTATGTTTTTTTTTTACCTCCACAGTGGTTGGTGCACCAACACACCAGCCAAAATCTACAGCCAGCATTCATCAGTTTCCCTCGCTGCTCTTAATTAAATTGTCTAAATGAGGGTTTAGAGTCGTGCAACTCGGAGAACCCAGTGTAATGAGGTGGTAGTGAGTCTCAGATGGCAGGTAGTCATTACTCTGTGTATGTGTTTGTACTTATGTGTAATTTGATGTTGTTAAAAGTGACCGAAGTAGGCAACGAGGGACGACTGAGCTCCTGAAACATTTTAGAAATTCTGTTCTTTTTTTTTTTGTGTTGTGTTGACCCTCAGTCGTAACAAGGTGAGACACTCAGAATTATAGTACACATACCGACAGACGCGCAAATTCAAACACACACACACGGTTTAAATTATCAGTAAAACATAAAAAAAATTGTGGTGTTAATTATCTCTTAATGTGCGTGTCTGTGCATGTTCATGCATTGATTCTCCTTTTGGTGTTTGTGTGTACATGTATACAAGTGTGTGTGTGTGCCCATGTATCTGTAAAACCACTTCCCTGTTTGTCATTGGTCATAGCTGATGTTGGCAAAAAGCAAATTCATTTATTTCATGGCTCACTCTTCCCTTTGCGACGAAATAGCTGTGTGGGAAAATTGGCCTTTCAGGATCCACTGCAATTCATAGCAAAGTTATCATCACCAGTTAAGTGGAAAAGGCTAAGCGAAGGAAAAACATTCCCGTAAATTAATATGAACTAGTTGCAAACTGAGATATTGAGGTGCACAAATACTATGTTTTCTACGCAAAAAGTAAAAATATGTTTTTTCCACTTCACCTTTCTGGCAGTGGGCAGGATTAAAATTAAAACTTAGTTTGGTCAAGGAATTATAAAGTTGTTCACACTTCAAGTGAGACTACAGTTTACTACAGCTTTTGTCTTATATTATAGTTTTGTCCATCAGTTCTGTCAGTAACAGTAACATTGATTTGACAGCAGTGACGGCAAATTTGATAATAAACATAATATTGCAATATTTCCCACTGTATTTCCCACAGTATGCAATATTTTTATAATGTGTTTTTTCATTTTTTTTTTTTTGCAGTTTTTTTTTTTTGCAGTTTGATAGGGCTGGGGAGTCCAACCCTCATTTCACTGCTTTGCTTACTGTACATTGTAGCTTGGCATGTGACAAATAAAACTTTGAACTGCTGTTTAGTGGCAGCAGCGCTTATACATAAGACATAACATACAAGAATATAATTATATTTTAACCATCCCCCCAATGCAATAATATCATATATTGCAATATTTGGGCTGGACTGTATCGAGACTGCACAGAAAAAGTGCGTACACACAACTACAGGAAATACAGTACTTTTACCTTCTCCTTCATTCTTCTATCAAATATTCGCAGATTCCTTAATATTTGAAACAATAAACACTGACTCTAATTCACAGCTGTAACCTGAACCATCAGTTTGATCACTGATGAAGCATTATGGGTAAAATATTTCTTCAGTTTCAGATTCTCAGTCATTGTTGTCTGCTCACCTTCCTGCTGATAGATGCTCTCTGTTTGTTCTTGGATTGTTTGCTCAGCTCATTAATCTTACAGCTCATAACCTTAGTGCGACTTTAGGAAAATGTACTCTTTGTATCTCGTGTTCATACAGTACATGTATAAATGCAGGCTTTGTTTTCCCGCTCACTCTCACCCGCACGGATTCATGAAGACACTTTAAACTCAGTACATTAATTCTAATGTGAACCGATCAGTTGCTCTTTGATTCCACAAAACTCAGAGTCATCTGAGCAGTAAATGCATGTAGTCGCAGTGTGTGTGCCCAGACGTGAGAACTGAAAGTGAAGCTGAAAAAGCGTCCGTACGCTCACTGCACTCTCTCCGGATCAACAAACTTTAACAACTTAATGAAAGACTAAATATTCCAGCGAGTGAAGGTTTGTTAAGTGTCAGATCTCCTCCTAATGCCTGTCGGCCTTCCTGCCTGTAATGCAGTAATGACAGAGGCTGGGGTTTAACATGGTGTCAAATACAGCCTGTGTCTGCAAATCCACTCGAACATTTTTAATCTGTCAAAATATCTCTGGCTGTCAAGAAATGTTTTCTTTGCATTAGGTGTGGTTGCTGAGAGAGGCAAAGTCTCCAGCGTCAGGCTCATGTTCGGAAGATGAAAACACCACAGGCTGTAACTTTTTTTTTTTCTTTCATACTTAACTTTTTTTAAGCTTCTTCCTGTAAGCATCTCTCTGTCCTTTTATTGTGAACCAATGTTGTTTGTTGTGGGATTATTGCTTTGGTTTTTGAAGCATTTTATTTCTCCTAATATTTAAACGAAACTGTGATTCCCACCAATAATCCAACTTTAACATGCGTGCATATAAAACAAGTAAGAAGCATGCTCTTATGTCCAGAATACAGGAATGTTGCTACAAATGCAGAAGCACAATAATAAAAGCATATAAAGCTGTGCATGTCTGATTCAGTCATCTCCAGCTCTGCAGGCAGTTAAATTGAGGAGAAAGCCTCTGCTTCGTGTCCCACTCCCCATCTAAAACCAATCTATGAATGTCTATGAAAGTGATTTACACATTTTCTGCAGTTTAATCTTACTCTCATGAATTCAAATCACTTCAACCTAAACTCATTTTTTTAAACGCCTTGTCACCTGATGTGCTTCAGATGAAGATACGATTTTCGATTTGTGATTGAAACCAAGTGATGCCAAGAAGTTTAAGCTCCTCCGTTCTGTTGAATGCCTTTGCAGCATCAAAACTCCATTTCTAGAGCTTAGTATTTCATTCGTGCTCGGGCGCTGACATCTCAGTGTAAGCTAAGGCAGAGGGTAAGCAGTTACACGAACATGTCGGGAATTAGCAATAAATGGTTTTAGGGCAATGCCATAATTGTGTGGCTTATCTAAGTGTGAGTTGCATTGACTGTAATGTAATTTTAGTTGACTCATGATATATCACGTACTCTTCTAGTTCAGTTTGACCAGCAGGGCATCATATTGGAGATAATATTACTAGATATTTAACATTCTCCATGCGCCTTCTACTGTAGATTTAATATTGGCCATGAAATGTCACCCTTATCACATCAACATATCCACATCTTCAACGACATTTTCAGTTGACAGTAGGTGCGTTTCCATTAACCTGCTTAATGCGCAATTTGAAATTGTGGACTTACAAACGAGTAATGGAAACGTGAATTTTTCAATTTCAAGCTTTTGCAGGCAGGGTTTAGAACATGAACGTCATCATCCTCCTCCTTTGCCAGCTTGCAGCCAAAAATGCATCTGTAAAAAAAAAAAAAAAAAAAAAAAAAAGTGTCATTAATATTGACAGAAAAGGCGAAAAGCTTGGATGAGATGCACTCAGGTGTCCGGTTTGTTGTTAACCGGACACCTGCGCCTAACTGTGAAACATGCAAGACTGGTCCTAGCAGCCACGGCCATCGCTTTTGTACTGACTTTTGCAGGATGGATACATCGGTAGTTACTGATTGGTCAGGGCAAAATAAACCAAATTACACCCCAAACAAAAAGTCAAGGAGGCTTAATCCCTTCTACAAGGCTTTGATTGATTGAACCATCAATGAACACTGGACCAGACCTTTTTGATTTGCTGAAAAACTCTTGAGATATGGGAAGCAACCAGGAGATGGGGAGCCATGCCAAAGCAGTGTGACCTTTATAATGCTGCCAGCAGTTTTCATTGGAACTACTTTCTTCTCCAGAAATATTCCTGAGTATTCCATGGAGAATTTAATGATCTGCTTAATGTTTGGAAATGTATTAAATTTGGCTTTCTGAAAACAGTTACTGTACATACCCAGAATAACATGCTCATTACCTCGTCAGCGAATCAGAAAAGAAAGCGAGAGGTGCAACAGACTCAATGTTGATCTCTTTCTTTTCTCTCTCTCACTGTCTCTCTGATAGATGAGTTTGGAGCTGAAGGTTTCTCAGGCCCTGGCCCCTCCCACGGAGGATCCTTCAGGGGAGGTCCTCCCTCCCAGCCCTATGACGACCAGGACAAGAGTTTGGGTCCAGGTCCCGCCCCAGGGATTGGGTTTAGTCCAAGTCCAGGAGCGGGGCCATCGGGTCCCCCCACCACCAGCTTCAACAACATCCACATCCCACCAGGCGCCCACGCACCAGCCAACACTCCAGCTGAGCTTCCTCCACCCACAGGTATGAAGCACAGAGATGCTGTTTGTAGCTTTTAGCCACGCTAGCATCAGGACTGCTGGGATCACCAGTGCGGTCCAAAGTGAAATATCTTGAAAGCTATTGGAGGGAAGGCCATGAGAGTTGGTTTAGACATTCGTCTTCCCCTCAGGATGAATTGTAATAACTTTGCTGAACTTCTGACTTCATCAAGTGCCACGTGTATTCTTGTTTATGACCACATAGCCGCAAAACCAGGATTTTATTAGTGCTTAGCAAATATTGGCAGGCTAACACGCTAACCTAAGATGGTGAAAATGGTAAACATTATGCCTGCTAAATATCAGCATGTTAGCTTTGTCACTATGAACGTGGTGACATTAGCCACTAGCATGACAGTAGACTATCCTTATCTGGTGTTACGTCCGTAAAGTTAATGATTAAATGATGCATTATAACAGTAGCACTATAAATGCAAGAATATTTTATGAATTCTTTTAGAAAAAGTGAAGCTGAAACGAGTCTTCAACCACATTTTACGGACATCACAAAGAGTAAAAGGGACTGCTTTTTTGTTTTCAAGTCTTACTTTTCAAGAAAGTAACAACTTCTCTGTGTGGTTTCCAAGTGCATGAAGATCTTTTCAAATTTCATTCAGTCCAACTTTTGACTGCAGCTTGATTTAGGAGAAGAATTGAAAACGAAACTTGGGGCTTCTGTTCCAAAAGTAACAATGGTAGAAATAACAGTATGTTGTGTCCATATGTTTAGATTAGATTGTGAATAAACACACAATCTTATATGATTGTTTGTTCAGGAAGAGTAGCGACTGTTACAGTACAGTGGCTAATGGGGATCCAACTAAATAAATGAAGTAAATATTCTGTATTTTTGATGGTAGCTGCCTTGAATGAACCCCATTTCCCATAAACCCTAGAGCATCACGAGCTAAACATCATGGCTCATTAGCAGAGGCGAGTCCGTTGACGAGTCGAGGGGTCATGGTTAGTTCACGTCTATGATAACAACAGTTACAGAGAGGACTGAACGCTGTAGAAGATTTTACACAGCAGAGATTACAACTGGAAAAAACAAAAACAAACAAACGTTATTGAGACAGTGTTGGTGGATATTATGGATATGGACGACACCTCGTTCCCACGATGATGCCAGTATCTGCAGCGTCACACTGGTTGATATTAATGGGAGCTGTAGGCCTCAGGAACAGGTTTCATTTGCTCAGAAAGACTGAAGAAAGAAATGCAGAGTGAGTTACAGAAGCTGGTGGAACAGAGGCTGATACTGATTGGTGGACAATACTTGCTCCTCTTTTTCAAAAGAAATACACCTGCTGAGTGGAGACTCAGAGACAAACATCAGAAGGACAAACAGCTCCAGGTCCAGCTGTGATTCACTGACTGGATTTCATCTGAAACTCCATGGAAAAAAGGATATGCGTTTGACAAGATATTACTGTGACACACACAGTGATAGAAAAAAATTACAATAATAATACAACCACTACTGAAGTGGTGTTTCCAGCCTGCCATTTATCTCTTGATTAGTTATTGTCTAACATTCTTTACTTACCAGCCTTTCTTATCGTTTTCCTTGTAATCCCTGTTTCTCACTAATTTCCCCTGATAACACTGAGTACATGATGGCCTTACAATCCTCTGGCTCACAACACTCCTCCTTTAGAGACTACCTCACACGCTCAACAACAAGTGCTCTGAGTGTATGTGTGTGTGTGTGTGTTGATGTTTGTCCTCTGGAGGATGTTCGGATGTTCGGATGTTCGGATGTTCGGATGTTCGGATGTCATCTGTGGCCAGATTTCACTCCTGCAGCAGAGTCTGTGTAACGTTCAGCTGTAATTGTGATTACTGGGAGGTTGATATAAAGATATTGAGTAATGCAAAGTGTGTGTCTCTGCATGTGCACACTAGAAGACTTAATTGCCCCCCTGTGGTAAATCAGTGTGTCAAGACAAAGGGTTATATAATGCAGTCTTCTGCCTCCTCCTGAAGTCATGTGCACGGATGAGAGGAAATTTTGTTTTTGTTTCCCATGTCGACAAAGTGCAGTGGTCAGTGTGAATGGGGTTTACACACACACACACACACACACACACACACACACACACACACACACACACAGAAATCAAGTCATTTAGAGTAGGTATGGATTACACAAGAGCACAAAGCATTGGCAACAGAAAAACGCAGTTTCCCACACACACACACACACACACACACACACACACACACACACACACACACACACACACACACACACTCATATTGTTGGCTGTTGCCTGGCCGCTACTCAGTCACATGTTCCTGCTTTAAGGAAGAAGAAGTAAATAAAATGAGTGAGAGAGGTTGACCTTGGTGCTCGTCCAGTCACCGACAGACGAGGTGTGTGTTCCCTCCCTGTGAGTGCTGCTGATAGTGAAGGACTGTTATCGATCACACGAGAGCGGTGGGATTGTTGAAGTGTTGGCTTCAATGTGTGGGAAAGAGAGACGGGTGTGTGAAGGAATGTGTTTGATTTCAACATAAACTTTGTTTAGGTCGTGTTCGTACCGTCTCTGTCTTTGAAAATCGAATTATTTTTAGCTTTTATTTTAAAAAAATCTTAATATTCAATGATGGTTTTTCGTTGAATGATAAACAGCATGTGAAATCTGATTTAATCCAAAAATCTGGGCAAAGTACAAACAGTTCAAATGTTTGTCCATTTTTGGAATCACTTTTCATGAGTGGAAACATATTCTGATGTTTTCTTCCTGCAAGAGAAGCTCATTTATAGTGTCTTCTTGGAGCAAGAAAACTTAACAAAGAAATCAGTGTAACCCTTTAACGAGTTTGAAATAAGTTTGAAAATGACATTCCCAAAATGTACAGCTATGGTCCTTGGAACTATTTTTGTTATAGTTATGATCCCGGTCTGAAAGGGAACTCATAAGATCTACAGCAAGTGCCACTGAACCAAATGTATGAAGATTATAGTTTTTACTGTAATTCTACACTTGTTTATGTATTCTTGTTAGAAAATGAGCACCTGTTGTCACAGTGAGATCATGTAGAGATTCTCGAGGCTGAGTTTGGATGCAGGCAGGTACCACCTTAAATCATGTAACTCCTTATGTCCAGTGTGAGCCTCTTAGAAGTGAAGCATCTCCCAGTAGTCTGTTCTTCAGCTGACACATTTCTTTTTTGTTTTTGTTTTTGGAGACTTTTTTTTTTCTAGAAGTCAAGGACACACGGTGTCACATGTCGTACAGATTATAAAGCCACCAGAGGCAAATTTGTGATGTGTGAAATTGGGCTGCATAAAAAAAAACAAAACTAATTCGGCTTGACGTACGATCGATGTGCAGATACTGCTTTAATGAGTTAGTAGCGTTTCCCTGTTTCACAGACTTCATATGAGAAGTGACAGAGACAAACAAGTAAAGCTGCTTTTTCTGCTTGTACGTGAAGACAAAGTCAGTAACCGCTCAATCGATTGTCAATAAATATTGGCATTTCTACACATTCACACACATATTTCACATTTCCGAAAAAAAATGATTAAAGAGACTTGATACATAATCCAAGTCCTCCACATTAAAAGGCCAAAACACACCTTTGTGGTTGAGGTTTAGTTGGGCTCAGGCACAGAAAAGACTTGGTCAGGGTTAGAGAAGGATCCTGGTTTGGGTTCAAATGGCTTAGTTTTTACTATTTATTACAGTTTATCCAAATATGTGTTTTACAAGTGACCATTAATCGTCTTATGAGGACTCATAATGTAGCTGTTAGTGTTTATTATTTAGTATCTATCATAATTGAAGTGTTTCTGTTGACCAGCAGAAGGAGTTAAACCCGTGCCTATGCCCCGCACAGTGCCCACTGTTGACCCCACACTGCTCAGCGCCCAGCAGCAGGGTAAGAACACACACACACTTTCTCCTTTCTCTCTCTTCACTTTTTTGAATTCTCTAAAACCTGATCAAGACGTCTGCAGCTGCTGGTGACAAAGAGGATTAACATACTCCACCAGCCCTGCGATCTCTGCAGTGGTATCCAGTCTGCTATGGATCTGATTTTTAAAATGCTGCTGCCGTTTCTGCCGTTTACGGCCAAACTTCATTTCGTACAACTCTTTAGCCCCGTGTGCTCATGTGAGACCTTTCTGTTCCTACTGTAAAAACAAAAAACCTGACGCTGTGCATAGTTGGAACAAATTCCTGAGACTGATCCCAAACTCTGACAGCCTTTAAATCCACCTTAAAAACCTTTATTTTCCCTCATGGCCTTTATGAAACTTTCACTTCTTTTCTTTTAATTCTCTATTTCTTTTTTTAACGTTATACCGTCAGACAAAATCCACTCTCTCTCTCTCCGTCTCTCCATCCACTGTGTTTATTTGTGACAGAAGTGTGTATGACTGAATACAACAGTCTTTATATTATGTCATGAGTCTGCATTTCTGCATGCATGCAAACATATATACAGTATATTTTTTGTTTAACATTTCTCCATCATGAACTGGATTATGAACATTTTCTCATGTTGATGTCATCACAACAAAAGCAACCTCTATGACTCAGAAACTAAAACTTAATTAACTTCAGCTGAAGGTTCTGTGCCCCCACTTTTCCATGCACAGTTTGTGTATTTTGCGTTTCACGGCATCGTACACTTTTTGACAACGGGTTATGACTGTCCAGTATTTAAGGTGGTTTGTAGAAAAGACAGGTCCAGTCCTTCCTGGGTGGTCTTTTGAAGTCCACTTTGAAGTCATGATAGTATTTTGAGGACACCTGTGAGCTGAACTCTGTTGTTTTCCAAGCTGGAACAAGGACAAAGTGTGTAACGAGGAGAAGGAGGCAGACAACAATAAAGAGGCCAGATACAGAGAGTGGATCTTGGTATTGAATCTGAACGAAATGTTTCCTTAGTTCCTTAGTTAGTGGGTCAAATGTCTGATTAGATTTGTAATTTGACTTATTCTTTAATCAGATACTTCCTGATTGGAATCATAATCTTGCCAGTTTTGGATTGTGTTAAGTTTTTGTACAGCTTGTGTATGTTCCTCAGAGTAAGGGACTGGAAAACAGTATCACTCTGTAACCTCCATCAAAGCTTGATAACGAATCTTGTAGAACCATCATAAATTAAGAACACAGGAAGTAACACACCTAAGCTGATAGAACTGTTATGAACAAGCTACAAGGAAAGTTTTCCATGTGTAGACCGCAGCTTCATTTGACTCAACTTCATAAACTTGTAACTACAGCCTGAGACGCAGCCCCCCCCCCCCCCCCCCCCAGCAGCATTACCTGCAGCTGATGGAGGAGATGACCGATATCATCGCAATATTGAACACTGTCATCACGCATTGCAAATTTTTCCTCATGTCATGCAGGCCTAACATATATACATATATGTATATATAATCTATTACCATAAGTATATGTAGCTCTATAGGGGTAAATTATAAAGTTTTAAATAAAGACTAAAGATGTTGCTTTGTCAGCACTTCCTGGATTAATGATAGTAGTCATACTGCAGTTCTTCAGCTGGATACTGCACATACAGGAGGATTTCAGATACATATGGCACATTTATTTGGATACAGAGATTAGTATGCGTACTCAGCAGAACTCTTAACTGGATAAATAAGGTGAAATGAATAATTCACCCTCTTTTCAAGATGTGATTCAAACTTAACTGCAAAGTCAATGAAAGAGGAAAAAGCAGCTTTTTCCTTTCATCTCAGCAGGCGCGTCCGATAAACTGTGTGATGCGGGCAATTACACTTTTGCCCGATAGCTGATACAATTAAAATGATAAAAGGCCTTTTTGAGGAACACATTAAGCCTCAGTCCACGCAGATAAATGAAAAAAAACTCTGGCTCTTAGCACTCCATTAACACATGTGAACCAGCCAGAAAAGAAGAGGCAAATGAGGCAGTAAGCATGTGTTTTCTGTGCAGCTGCAGCTCTGAGTGTCTCCTCTGCATTTTCTATTCACGAGAAGTATAATGAAACTTTACATTCATTCAGTCAGCAGAGCTCTCTCAGCCGGGCCTCCTTCTGTAAGTCCACATGAGAGATAAAGCAGAGCAACAGATATGAAAATACTTTGAAATACCATCTATCTTTAACCCCTTTACGAAATCAGCTACATTTAATATTTTTCATTGTAAACTCCGGAGATGAATATGAAGGATGTGAGACACCGTATTTTGATTTTAATGTTATATGCAATTATTATTATTATGATTACCAAATATTCTTTTTGAAAATGACCACAATGACTGAGATGAGTCTTCTGTATCTGTATGTTCTACTGTGTGTTCTTGCTCGCCTCTGCAGTAAGCCAGTTCCAGTAAAGACTGAAAGTTCAAGTTCAAGTTTTAGTGCATTTTAAATGTTTTTTTTCTTTTTTTCTTTTATAAAGGCTTTCGGGAAAAAAAAAAAACTCAGTCATTTAAGAAATGGTAATGACAAAAAGTAAGATTTTGAGCTGAAGTTTAGAAAACCTTTTGTGCTGCTCAACCATTGATCCTCGAAATAATTACCAGCTGTGACAGCCGGGCTGCTATTGTTTTCACCTTGTGTGTGTGTGTGTGTGTGTGTTTCTGTCATAGGCTATGACAAGTCTCAGACAAAAGACTAGTAAATTGGAGATAACTTGTCCAACTGGGGACAAAGGTCATGTCCCCAACTGGGGAAAAAAAAAAGATTTCTGGGTCAGTGGTTAAATTTAAGGTTAGGATGAAGCAAGTAGTGGTTATGATAAAGTTATAATAAAGCTATGGTTAGGGTATGTCTACAGGAAATGGATGCAAATATATGAAATCTCCCCAAAAGTACTTTTATAGACATTTCATAGACTAAAAGATTAATGAAGACAGTAATCAACAGATTGATCAATAGTTGTTAGTTTCAGCCCTTGGTTAGCTGCAAGGTTTTAAAAAGCTTTCGTGTTACATAAAATGGCATCTTCACAAAGACCCAGTGTCGGCTTTCACTTGGATTAAATACCAAAGGGTTCCCACATCAGAGATCAGCAACTCAGCACCGCTGCAGTTTAACAGTTTAACCCCCTTGACCAAATAGAATTGGACTGATTCAGGGGTGGTTACTTGTCAGCCTGTCTGCTAGGGTAAGAAAACTGGTGTCACCCAAGATCCATTGATGGTCTTTAGCATAATTCTCTCGTTCGATTGAGGATCTTTGGGTTGGACAAGTCTGACATTTTACAAACTAAACAGCATCAATTAACCATTAAATGATTGCAAGATGAATCGATAATAAAGAATAAAGTAAGTTGCAGTTGTAGTTATTACATTATTACATTTGTTCTGACACAGCCTGCTGAGAGCTGATTGATTTCTCTTCACGACAGTTGTTTGTTTGTTGTTTTTTTATCTCATATGATTATGTGGCCTTTTTAAACACAACTGTGCAGGTCATCTTTTTATTATTACCACCTTTTTAAATACTCCCTCTCCAAACCTCCCTCTCTCCTCTCTGGCTGCCTCCTGTCTCTTTGCTGACTTTTTCACTTAATTTTTCCGCTGTTTTCCCTCCTCCTCCTCTCAGACTCTTCCCATCATTGGGAGTGTGCAGTCAGCATATTCACCAGTCTTTTCCAGCTTTTTGGAGGAGAAGAGAAATCAGCCAAGGGATTAGGGTCTTATGGTGCAATATCATTCAATCATTTTTTTCCTGTTCTTCTCCAGGACAGTTTTAAGAGCAGAGGACCATGTTTTATGATCGTTATGAAGCCAAGAGAGGCATTATCTGTTGCTCTGTTCTTACTGCCCGCTCTGATTCTCAAAGAGGAGTCCAGGGATCCTCGGAGGTCCTTTATGGGGTCTCACCATGTTAGCATGAAAGTTAAATAATAATTTGGTGTCATTATTATTTCATGTCCGAGATGTTAAATCGTGAGAGAAGCATTGTCTTGTGGATCTTTCGATTTATCCCCACTGTTTCGTGGCAGGAAAAGTCAAGTTTTTAACCACTGCCTGCTGTGGTTAGTGCAGCCCAAAATATACCAGGGACTTCACCACTTAACCAGTCAACAATCAGAATCACAAAGGAGATCCAAGTGATAGTTTGGTGGTAGCTGCCCATCAACCAGGGTTAAAATTACACCATCCTCTTTAATTCAGCAGCTCAGGACAGTTTACTTCACTTTCAAACTGAAGGTTCAGAAACAGGAAATACCCAAAGGTTTCCATGTCAAGTTAGCGAGTGTATTTGTGAAGCTAGGCTATCTGTAAAAGTTCTATAGTCAATTTGGGTCATTTGCCTGGTTTTGTTTTCAGTTTGTTTGCACCTTTTCTCATTTTACTCCTCAGATCTGGAAGACATTTTTTTTGTCTTTGGGAACACTGATCACTGGACGGTTTTGCTTTATTCTCAGTAAACCTTTGAAACAGTTGTGTGTGAATCATTCATGGTGGAAGCCATTTAAGAGGTTCTAGAATAATTACGTAGCACTCAAAGTCACTAAAGTCACTGGTTTTGGCCCAGTCCAACACTCTACTGAACTAAAGCTACGTCCACACTACTATGTTTTAGTTTTAAAACGCATCTCTTTTGCTACATTCACACCTGGCGTCCATGCTACCCTGGAGTTTTTGGAAACTTGTGGTAATGCTGCTGGACCTGTTGTAGTTTGAAAACTCAGAGGTTGCGTTGTAGTGTGGACGGGCAAAAGTTGAGACCTTTGGAAACAACATGGCATAGACACCCGCCTTTCTTCCTGATTGGGTCTTATTGGTTGTGACTAAGCATGTTGAAAGCAACATGGATAACATCCTCGTTCGTAGTATTTTCTGCAACTACCCAACTGCATGAATGTCCGTGTGCACGAATGTTGATGTGATATGCCTTTTCAGGAGTGATAGCATGGACAGAGATCATTTCTTATGTGGAGCTTAAAACGGTCGTCTGGAATGACTGGACTGAGATTCTGGTCTGTGTGATTATACAACACCACAGTCAAGTGATGGTCGACCTGTTTGAACAGACACTTTTTGTTAAGATGGATGATTTACTTAAAAAACAGTCAGTCCAGTGTAAAACTAACTTCATCTACAAATGTTCCAGGTTTGACTCATGACACCATTAACGAAACTAAGGGTCGGTTCACCCCTAAACATAATTCCTCATTTCCAACTGTTGCTATTGAACCATGCAGATGGTTTTGGTTTGACTTTGGCCAAGGTTGTGAGATATCAGTGGTGCTAAACATCCACAGAACAGTTTTGATTGGGACTATTTCATATGTAGAAAGTAGTTCCAATCAAAACTGTTCAGTGCAAGGTCTGCGGATTATCCGGAGTAACTGAGACACTGTTTCTGGAAACACCCTTTCAAATGAGTTCGGTCGTGTTGGGCGGTTTGATAGGAGAAAACTTGTTATACGCAATAGCAGTAAATTTAATTATTAAGCTCTGATGCACAGGTAGAAACTATTGTCCAGACTTTACTCAGACTCCGTGCCTCTAAAACATAAAGGCTCTACAGAAAAACCGCGAAGCCCAGTTGTTGAATATTATCCTTCGCAGTAATGTGTTTTGATTTTGTTGCTGTCAGTCATTTCATGGCTTGGAAGCGTGCAGCAGTGATCTGCAGCTGTATAAATGAGTGCGTTTGATATGGAGAGCGTGTCCTGACCCGGACTGTGTCTCACGTTCTGTTTGCAGAGCAGAGTGTGGTGGGATGGGAGGGCAGCGGAGGCATGGTTCGAGTTAAACAGTCCTCTTGGGAGGGAAGGACTGATGGAGGGAGGGGGAAGAGACTGAACAAGTAGAGGGGAAAGAAAGGACTTCAGATATAGGGGAGGAAAGAAGTAAATGATGAAGGAGGGAAGGAAGAGATGAATGAGTATCACTGTGTATAGATACAGAAAAACAAAAGAGAAGACTGTATATAAATTTCACCATTCAGATGACAGAATGATTGTATTTCTTTTTTATTATCCTAAATATAAAACATATTTAAAGGACACATCTTAAGAAATGACAAAATATGCACCACATGCATTTAGTCTCCTTTTCTTTTCAGAAACACTTTTATTAGTTCTGGCAGCACATTTTTTTTATATATTATATTAGCATGTCAAGATTTCTTTTTTATAGACTTTCTCCCCTGCTTTGTAAAAATGTGCATATGGATAGAAAAACCAAGAAAGCACCAAGTCTATGGAATGAAATTGAATTTGTCGACTGTAAAGGGAGAACGGACAAGAAAAATATCTGTTAGAAAGGAATAAAATAAAAAAAAGGAGAGCAGCTTGTGTAAACAGAAAGGGATGGAGGGAGAACGATTGGATAGGTGTGAGAAAAGACGACAGATGGTATTGAAGGAAAATGTAATAACAAAGGAATTAAGACGAGTGAATAATAGGAAATGATGTGAGATCAAACCAAAAATTACATGTTTCAATTAAGTTTTTATTGTTTTTGTTCGTTTTCTTGTTCGTCTCTTTAATCACAACGTATTTTTATGGGGTCCGATGCGGGCTGCCAACATTTTAGGGATTTTAAAGTGGGGCCATGAGGTGGAAAAGGTTGGGAACCTCTGCTTTAAAACGTATTTAGCATCACTTCCACACCACAGACTGTTGACACTAAAGAGGTTTTAAGGGGGTGTGTATGCGCAGAGCGTTAAAAGAAACATTTGTAGGAATACTTTTACTATAATTTCTTGGATTGATCATTATGAGGAAACACAGCCCAGCTCCATAAAGAAATGGTTTTCCCAGTTTGCTGGTCTGCACAGAGCCCTGACCTCGGCCCCTGTCCCAAACATCTTTGGGATGAACTGGAACACCCAAATCCTTATCAGCCATCCTCAGTGTTGGACCTCAAGTGTCCTCACATAAGGTACAGGCAAGAGAGATGTGAGTAGGTGTTCTTAGAGACGAAACCGGAGAGGAGAGGGCCGACAAAGGGATAAAAGAAATAATAAAGGAAAAGACAGAAGAGAAACAGTGTCTTCAGACAGTCAATCAAAACAGACGTATTCTGCAGAATGGTTCTTCGGGGGGCTTTATGAGGGGGGGTTTTCTGGGCTTTACAACGATGAGTCCTGCATTCCTCCATACACTGGAGTCCTTTATGCGAAGGAGGGTGGATACCAAGTCTGTGTATGTATTCTATAGTGTAATGTTGTGTTTCCTGCAGGCTGAGCTGCAGTCCTCCAGAGACTCTGATGGGTGGAGGGCTGTGTGTGTAATAAGCTGCAGAAACACAGAGAGTATAAAAAAAAAAAACAACAACTTCTTTTTTAGGTTAAAGTTCATTTATTTACACAGATCCTTTATTACAAGGCTGTTGCCTGGGACATGACAAAGAGAAATCAAATCAATAATTAATCACAAAAGCAAAAAAATGATGTAACACACTGGAAAGCAGAACAAAACAGACAATAGAACATATGAAATTAGTTTCATTGTCTGGTTTTTCTTATTGTTTTGATTTTAATGTTTTGGTGTGAGTTTGTTGGCAGTGGAAGTCAAGTTCTATCTCAGACGTACCCAGAGAGATTTGAATTATGTAAAGCAAGAAACACATTGCTAGTGTTGTTGCATTGAAACACACACATATAGAGAATTAACATTGTTCTCAAATCATTACCACATTGAGCACACCCCTCCCAGCCATCTTCTCTTTATCTGTATCTTTAAAAACACATTAGCCTCTGCAGTTGAAGGCCTTATTCAAGCAGTCTCATCGATCTCCTTCAAAAACGGAGGTCGGGAGGACGCATCAGGTGTTTTTTTAATATTTTATATTCCCTTTTTTCAATACAGAAGGAAATTCCGGAAGCTAAACGGCAAATAAACGAGTAAAGCCACCTTGTAAGAATAACTCATGATATACAAGAATCCAAACAAACATGCATCATCAAACAGGCTACTAGGCTTGGGCTGAAATGGAATATCGCGATATTTCCCGCCATATGGAATATTTTTAATGATAAAAGAAAAAATTTACTTGAAACATAAAATGCAATAATGTAATTATACAATAGTAAAATTGTAGAATATAGATAGTAAAATACAATAGTATAATTGTGTATTATTTAAAAGATATAAAAATACAACAATATAATTGAATAATATTGAGATAATATTGTGTATCACGATATTTGGGCTGGACTGCATCAAGATTTTCAATTTTGAATTTCACCAAGCACACAGGCTACCTAATAACATTTGTAAACTTAATTTACAGGTTTTAGACATTTTGTAAACGCAGTGCCAAACAGGAAAATAAGAGAGAAGAGAAGGGGGACAAGTTAGGGGTGAACTGGCTCACATTTTCTGTGATCTGAATGAATTCACCTTGGTGGTTGTGTGTGCTGTTGTCTCCCACACTAACACAGTCAGAGGAGATAATGAGCGGCCAGTCCTGTCCTCTAAAATGAGAAATCATTATTTCGTAAAAACAAATACGGTTTCTCCAAAATGTCAGTCGGCTACATCAGTGTCCAGGCTACATAATAATATTATATAATAATAAATTACCAATTATAAATATAATATAAAATTATAATAATAATATTTGCAAGACACTGACTGATGGCGACGAGACAGGATGTGTTTACTTCATCCTCATCTTTCCAGAGAGTTCTAGTTCAGTAAACCTAACAGGCCACAGGAGTCAAGACATGAACCTCAGTCTCCTGTATCAATGTGTTGCAATTTATACGACCAGTCATCCATCCACATTAGCCTACGGTCAATTTATCAGAACAAAAGTGTCTTAACTCCTGAACCATGTGACCCAGGTCACTACAGCCCATTATTTTACATTGTAGGAAAAACAGAAGTAGAGGGACTGAGCTCGGTCTGTGTGTCCTCACTGCATCGCTGCTGTTTTTATAACGCTGATTCAGAAAAACATGTTCATGTCAGAGTGGAGATGTAAAGTTAATGTTAGTGTAAGAGAGAGGGAGGGAGGGAGGGCGGGCGAGAGACATGTGGTAGACCTGATGAGCTCACAGGGAGTGGATTGTCTCAGAGGACAACTCGCTGAGGACAACTCTAAAATCTCTTTATTAAATACAGTAATAAGAGTTGATCAAAGGTATGCCACACACACACACACACACTCTATATGTAACCACGGAGTGTGTCGTCGCTGCCTGCGTCCCATCATTGGGCAGATTACAGGCAAGTCTTCCTTTAAACACTTCACATCACAGTGACCTCTGAGCTCCACAGCAGGTTGTTCTCTATCATAAATTACCCATAATCCCCTCAGTGCTGACAGATGATTATGGGCTGGTGGTGTTTCCATGACGCTCTCCATGACGCAGGTCACAAGTGCTTTAATGGAGACTTTTTTCCTAGAAATTTTCTCTCACAAGGACAGAACTGACATTTTTTAAATTCCCGGTTGACCCTGGTCCCAGTCTCTGAGTAGTCAGGGGTTTGTTAGGACTGCTACTCGTACTGATACTGCTGATCAGTTTTCTGCTCATGATATAATCTAGTGTTGTCAAGTGATGTGTAAAAAAAAACAGAAAGACTTGTTGCATCATCTATGTGTGCTGGTGATTGACACACGCTGGCCACATCACAAAGAGTTGCAACATTTCCTGTGAATTAAACGGCAGGAGAAGTGGTCAGGGACCAGCAGCCAGGACGTGACGGTGAAAAGAGTGAACAAAGTGATCGAGCGACGCTGGGCAACAACACAGGTTTTATGAAGCTTGCGATTTGCTGCTGACAGTGGCACACTGTGAATAACTGGGTGTTCAACGCACCTGTTGGAAAAGCCAGTGACGATTTCCCCCCTGTGATAGCTCTGGCCTTCTGGAAGCCCTAGGGGATCCGCTTTTTTTGTCCCACCCACTATAATTCAAAATGTGATTGGTTAATTCACGTGCCGCTTTCTAACCAATGAGTGAGCCAGCTAAACTTCTTTCTGCCTACAGCCAAAAAAAAAAAAAGAAGAAAAGTCTGATTGGATAACTCCATTTTCATAGTTTTTAGGACAGTAACTTTCATTTCTGAAGCAAATGTGATAGAAAATGAGGCTAAAATTACACTGCTCAATAAAATTAAAGGAAAGGCACTTAAATATACACATCAGATCTTGATGGACAAATTATAAGTTGAAAGTCTTTACTGATGTACATTGTATAATTTGTTGAGAACAAAATGACATCATCAACCCACTGAGGGCTGGATTCACAATCACACCCAGAATCAAAGTAAAAAGCTGAAATCACAGGCTGATCCATTTTACATGAATTTCATCACAGCAACTCATAATGTGGCTCAGTAGTGTTTTTGACCTCTGTGTGCCTGTATACACTCCTGACAACGTCTGGGCATGCTCCTGATGAGTTGGCGGATGGTGTCCTGAGGGATCTCCTCCCAGACCTGGATCAGGGCATCAGTGAGCTCCTGGACGGTCTGTGGCAGTACTTGGCAGCGTCGGATGCATCGATACATAACGTCCTCATAGGTGCTCAACTGGATTTAGGTCAGGTGAACGTGAGGGCCAGTCAATGGCATCAATGCCTCCGTCATCCAGGAACTGCCTACACACTCTGGCCACATGAGGCCGGGCATTGTCCTGCACCAGGAGGAACCCAGGGCCACTGCACCAGCGTAAGGTCACACGTATGGATGTGCCATCCTGGAGGAGCTGGACTGCCTGTGCAACCTGATTGGGCTGCAGGTACCGCCTCATGCTACCAGTAGTGACAAGGACACCAGCAAAAAACAAAACTAGAGAAGAATCAGTCAGGAAGGATCAGGAGAGAGCAACTGGCTGTGGCCACCACATGTAAAACCATTCCCTTTTTGGGGGTTGTCTTGCTTTTGCCTCCATTGCACCTGTTGTCACTTTCATTTGCACCAAAGCAGCTGAAACTGATTCACAATCACTTGTTCTTCCTAAATGGACAGATTGATATCCCTGAAGTTTAATTGACTTGGTGTTATACTGCGATGATTAAATGTTCCCTTCGTTTTTTTGAGCAGTGTAGAATTAGAACTGAATAATGAGTCCATAAAAGAGATTAAATACAACATTTAAAATGCTGATGTGTTCAGCCTTCTCTGATGGTTCCCCACTGGCTGCCGGTGTGTGTTGCAGCAGTCAGTAAATCAGCAGTCATTGTATTAACCCAGTGTTATTAGCAGCTGTTAAAAGGTGAAGCAGTCAGGGATTAGGTTGTTTACTTCACAGCGTACCTGTACACGAGTAAACATTTTCATTTGACAGGTGACGGCGTGTCGACGGCAGCAGTAAAGTGTAGAAACCTTTGATGACTCAAGAGTTTTTCTAGAGCTCCGTGCTTTGTGGTGTAATCTGTAATAATGATCAGTATTTCTCACTTTATTAATATTAGTATTCACTCTAAGCATTGTTTATTTGAGTCCATTCATAAATACAGTATCTACCTTAGCCACATGCTTTGCTATCAGAATGAAGCTTTTATCGCTATAGAATCCCATTTCTCAATCACCAAGAAAACAGAGCCACTTGCACCAAACCCGATTAACACTCTCGACTTCCCGACACTGAACAGCCCCCGAGCCAGGCACTCGACACCTCCCGCTGCTGTGGGCTCATTTTCTACTCTGCAGTGTTTTACCGTGAGTGAATCTGATGCTCTTCACTCTCAGTGGTTTTTAATCTGCGGCTGATGTCGATGTGATTCCACTTCAAATCTCCACCCGTGACGTTGTTGCAGCTGAGCTTCTTCCCCTCAACAGACCCTTAACTGACGCTCTCTGTTCGCAGTGTTACACCTGAAATCAGTGAATTTAAAACCGTTGGTGAAGGAGATACTTTGAAAATCTTCATGTTGTTCCTGCATGAGCCCCCGACCAATGATATCACAAGAAATCCTGTAATTAAGGAAGTGGTGATTTAATTCCGTTTGACAGCGTTTATAAGCACAGTGATTACTGACTGATTGACAGACTGAGACTGAAGAGATGCTCTATGTATTGATGATTGATAGCTGATTGATACATCAGTAGATGGAATTTAGTGACTCACATCTAGGCCACAGTGTGTGTGTGTGTGTGTGTGTGTGTGTGTGAAAGAGGCAGATGTTCTTAAAGTTTAGAAGAGCAGCTTGTCTTTATGCTTTTATCTATTTACCAGGAGTCTGTTGTTTTATATTTCAAGTTTAAATGCAAATACATTTAGTCATCTATCGTTGTATCTCTGTGATTTTCTTTGACTTTTTTTTTTTTTTTTTTTTTTTTTTTTATTTTTTTTTTTTTTTTCAACTATTTTTTGTTTTGTTTGCTTTTTCTGTTCTTGGGTCTTGTGCTGCGTGTCTACGTGTTGCTGATCTCAGACACCTTCGCTCTGTTATGTGTTTGTGGCTGTGATAGATACAAACTGAACATCTTTGCCTGGCGTGTGAAGATGTCACCTTGAGCTCCTCTCTGTCTTCTGACATTTCAGAGGAAAACAAACCCAGAATGAAAACAATCAGTTACTGTATCATTTGGTGTTTTTCCTGTAGAGCAAAAGTTTCCATGTTTTAATCCAAATGAGGCAGTTGAGCATTGAAGCTGTTGCAGTTTGATGCCGTCTGGTTGTATATAAGTGTCTGACAGGCTGAGAAACTCTGGTCAAATGTTTTCTGCTGCTTTTTGGTTGATTTATTTCTGCTGTGAAATTAGCATCAGCCCGTGTCTTTGTGTGACTGTGATTTCTCCTCTGATGGCTCTGTAGTTGTTGTTCATTAACTTACTCTGATCTCACTGACTTCCTCCTCTTTGCTCTTTTCCCCCTCTTCCCCCTCTTTTTTTCTCCTCTTTCTTTCCCCTCTGCCCTCCTCTCCTCTTCTTATCTTCCAATCTGTCCCTTTCTCTCTCCTCCCTTCACCCCACCCTCCGTCCACCCTTCCCTCCAGGCGGCGTTCAGCTCAGCCCGGACGACTTCACCAAGGCCCAGAAGTACTGCAAGTACGCCGGCAGTGCCCTGCAGTACGAGGACGTCGGCACGGCGATCCAGAACCTCCAGAAAGCCCTGAAACTCCTCACAACTGGCAAAGAATGAAGCCTTTGTCCTCCTCCGATCTGATCCCTCCATCCCTCCTTCCTTCCATCCCCCTCTTTTTCTCCCCAGCAGCACCGCTCTATCTGTCACTGATCTGGCCCACAGCAAGCTGAGGACGCAGCACTCGCACACACTCGTGCGTGTGCATACACACACACACACACACACACACACACACACTCACACACACACACACACACACACACACACACTCTCTCTCTCTCTGAGGCCGTCCTGTGAAGAGAGCTGTTCAGCTTGCCGTCAGAGGAGGACATGATGGAAATCAGTCTCCAACAATGGCTGCCTGTGTCTTACACTGTCACTGACTGACTGACTGACTGACTGACTGTTGAGCATGTTGACTGACTCATGTTTAATAAGTAGAGCCCAAAAAACAGATCAAAGCTTCATTATCAATCCCTATTGGCTTATAGTGTTACAGACCTGCAATATTGCCACACACAAGCTCCAAGTCTCTAAAGCAAAAAGATCTTAACTCAAGGTCCTCTTACAACGTTTATTCCTGAGCTTTAATACATCTCACAGTCTTCATATTTATACACAGTTTACAAACAGTGTAAAATACATGACGCTGGATAAAAACAAAAGAAAATGTTACAATCAAATCTTCAAGTTGGAGGTGGTAAAGTGAAAGCTCTGGAAAAAGCCAGTAAGTCAACCTTTAGTTTAGATTTTATTTTCCTGAAATTCCTCGAACCTGCAGCGAGTCTCCTCCTCATGTCCATCTCCTTTTTTTTGATTGGTATTTGAGGAAATCAATCGATTGGTATCAGTTGATTAAGGGAAATCAATAGCCAATGATTTTCACCTTGATAAGTTTCCCTTATGTTGATATGGCTTTAATTTAGAAAAACAGCTTCAGAAATGACAAAAATGACTTTTACTACCATCTAAATTTTCTAAATTCGATTATGAAAAGTTTAACCTGATGAAAATACTTCATGAAACATTCGCTCCCTATGAAATTTCAGAATACAGCTCCAGATGTGAGATAAAAAAAAATCTCCTCATCAAAGTCTCCGCAAGAAAGTGAATACATTTATTTTTCAGTGTTGAACTATTCCTTGACGAATGACTGGCTGACCTGATGGGACGCTGAAAGACGACGAAGACGAACTGACCAAACAGATCAAACACTAAAGGTTTAAATGGTTGACTGAGGAACCGGCAGACTCACCGGTGGAGGAGTTACATCATCTCTAAGCTCTGAAAACTGTGACTCTGATTCAAAAGTAAATAAGAAACAGGCTGGAGACCAGGTTGTCCACAATAATCTTACACTGATCCTTTTCTTTTCTGTTAAACTGCAGCTCAGAATTTACTCCACCATCTAAACTCAGAGCTTTGATGTTATTGATTTTGATCACAGTTGATCACAATTAACCGAGCCACATGTCTGTGGTTTTACAAGTTAGAACTGTCTTTGTCTTTGTCCCAAAGTTCAGACATTAAAGAATAAAGTGTGGAGGAAATAAAAAGCTTCTTACTACAATCTAGTAAATCAGTGAATAAATAAAACTGCTGTCGGGGGGGATTCAGTATCAACGGGTGGCGCCAATTCACAGAGTCGCCATTTGACTTCCTGTTTTTTATTTTTTTTTTGGAGACGTGGAGGAATATTTAGTTTTGAATGTGTTGACATATCACTTTCTCTGTACGTGTTGATCCTTCCTGAGGCGGCGGTGGCGCTGGTTTTTTTCTAGTTATTTAACATTTCGGTTTCTTTGAACTTCTTTTAGTGGGACTGTAAAGGTTTTCACAAAGCTGCAGAATCAGAGCGATTCAAGGTAAATTTGAATAAAACATTTGAAATGATGGTGTGATGTTGACTCTTTTTATTGTTTTATACCCCTGTGGTCAGTTTGAATCAAGGCTGTTTTCAACAAAGATTTCCTGTAATTATTTCTAAACTAAAGTTCAGGTCGGTTCAGCGTCGGAGCCACTGATGTCCACAAATCCTGAAATGTCTCGTCACTACAGCAGCTCTGGGATCAGTTGTCTCACATGGAAAAAAAAAAAAAAACACCAACAGAGCACCAACAGAGCACCTGAACAACACGCTGAAGCTGCAGCAGCAGAACCTGCACAAAACTGTAAAACCAGCGACTTTAATGAAATCTTTACTGAGCATCAGATCAAGAGTCATCAGAGGGAGTGGGTGTGGCTGTGGCTGGGGTCAGGGTGGTGCTGGGCTTTGATGGAAGAAGAGGAAGTTACAAACCTGAGGTTCAAAGTGTCTCAGGGGTCACTTCTGTCTCTGGTGTCTGACAGCGAATGTTTTTGGAGGAAGAATCGGACGAGATGTAGGAAAGATTCTCAGACCGAGAAAACATGTTGAATATTCTTATCTTCTCTGGTCCCCGATGTGAAAAGACGTCGTCTCTGGCGTCTTTTTTGCGTCACATGATCACCAGTCGCAGTCTTCAGTGAGCAGCTTTCAGTCGTGTCTCCAGCTCCTGCTGATGTCAGGACGTATCAGTTGATCCTGTTGGTTCATGTTGCTCAAACTTTACGATTGAAAGATGAAAAAGAGGGAAAACGCAGCATGAAGAACAGACGTCAGAAATCTGCTCTGATAATTTCAGTCAACCTGTTCAGTCAGAGAAAGTTTAACTGAAGAAAATATTCAGTTCTTCTTAAAACCTCTCCTCAAATACAAAATCTGTTTTTATTTTTGATTCTCATTTGTCTGTCTGTCTCTGTCTGTCTCTCTGTCTGTCTGTCCTCCACATTCCATTATTCTTTCCATCGTCTGCTTTTCACATCAGTCTCTTTCTGTCTCACTGTGTATTCCTGTCTCCTGGTCTCACTTGTCCGTCTCTGCTTCTACTTTTAGCAGAAGAGGACAGAACAGATTTGAGTGTTTTACCTACCCAGTGTTCTACCTGTGAACGCTGTGACTGCAGTCTCTGCACACTCTGTTCAGGCCTGTGTCATAAAACTGATTTTATTTCAGGAGTCTATCTGCCAGGGACACAAAGTTCTTTTTAGAAACATGACATCATCTTGTTCTTTAGTCCTTTTTTTATTGTGTTTTTTTTCAGTGAGGTGGGGTCTTCGGCCCGAGGCAGAAAGTGACACCTTGTGTTGTGTTCACATATAAACGCTGAGTGTTACAGGAAATGATGCAACAGCACAAAATAAAATAAATGGAACTTTGGAATGGAAATTGACACATTTTAAAGCTTAAATTTAATATTTATATGTTTCAAATTTTAAATACCCCCCACCCCCTCCACCTCTGTGGGAACAATGTCAAGAGCTAATATTTGGCTGCTGCTTATATGAAGCAGGTTTGTGATATTTATGTGATCACGTTGATATTTGTTACTCTTTCAGTACCTATGAATTGTCACGCCCCTTTCTTTATGAAACGACCCTTGCCCTCAGCTGCCCCCCCCCCCTCCCCCCCACCACTGGTGGTTTGAGGTTGTTGGGATGTTTTCCCTCCTTCTCTCTGCGACCTGAATATCACACTGGATCCAACCATGATGCTGAATGATTCTGATTGTGGTCATGGTGTGAGGAAAGATCCTTGGTTCAGGAACTGCACGCTTGTCTACCCCCCCCCCCCCCCCAACACGACTCCCCTCCTCCATGTCAACATATCCAGTGAAAAGACGCAAACCAGGCATGTGTTGCTCTGACAGTGCAGATGTTGGGGACTATTTTCAGCAAAAAATTGGAATGAACGACAGTGTGTGTTCTTGGTGATGAAGGAATATGTGTGAGTCACCGATGTGTTTTTAATAGTTGTTGGAAACAGAGAAGCTCAGAGGAATCAGACACACACACAGTCAGCTACTTGTTAGTAAGAGACTTTTATTGTTGGTTGTGGTTTTTATCAGTGACAGAAACTTCAGAATCTCACCAGACTTGTCCTGTAAACCGTCAGTGCATAGTGAACAGGATTCATATGATGAGAGCTGAAAGCTCCAGAGGCGTCTCCTAACACCAGCTGCTAAAGATGAAAATATTCAACATGCTGGTGTGAGAAACTCTTCACAAACCAAGAGGCAGAACTTGTTCTGTTAAAGCTCCATACAGTATAAAGGTCTCTGTCCATGTGTAGTTTGATTATAGATCAGGTCTAGGTTCTATATTAATACTGTGAAAGTATCAAAGCCTCAGTCCACAGAGAAATGCACACAGCCTGTATTCAGAAACTGAGCCTTAAAATGTGCCGTCAGGACTTCTGGAACTTTGTGATGTCACCACCCTCTGCCACACCCCAAGCCCCACCCACCTGGACCCACCATCCAACCTTGCAGAATTTGGTTTCTCTGAGTTTTTTTTACCTGAAATCTGCCTTATTTTTATTGGATCACTCAGAAAACAGTCAGCCAATCAGAAGAGAGGCTCAGAGCCTCCTCTCTTCTGATTGGCTCACTGACCTGTTGTTACTAGAGCTCCAGAGAGAAGCCTGAGAGAGAAGATGTAAAACTACACTGAGATGGTTTTTGGTTCTTAAAACCACAGATATATCTTCTTATGGATCAACAGTTCAGATGAAACAGAAGTGAGTGATGGGACCGTCACATGAGAGAAAAGTGAAATCCTGAAGGCCTGTCTGTTTTCATTGTATTTGTCTGACTGGTGCTTTACGTGTCACCATCATGCTTCATGTTTAGTTACTGCCACAAACTTTCCTCCTCATCTCAGAGCAGATCTCTGCAGCCTCCGGCCTCCGCTCGTTATCAGGCAGGAAGTTCAGCCTCAATGACGTTTCCAAGCAAATGAGACGCTCTTTGTTCCCGCTCACCTCACATCACAGCACATCACATCACAGCACATCACAGCACATCTGTCACGACTGAGACGGACCCAGTTTGGTTTGTGTAACTGAGGATGGGGGAACCTGTAACCCCCCCCCCCCCACCTGCACAATACACAACTTCTGCACCCAGTCATATAGAACAACATATACATTATATAATATTTATGTAAGCTGTTGTTATGAAGCGGCTTCCTGTTAAATGTCTCCGTATGGAAACTGATAACCGGCTTCCTCCTGTTTCTCAGGACCTGATTGACTGCTGGGCTGAACTGGGGTGTGGTCTCACGCTGATGGAGAGTATGAGGAGTGATTAATGCCACAGGAAAGAAGAAGCTGCAGAATTGTTGTCAGTATGTTGAATTATGCAGCAGGATGCACCTGTTCCCCGGCTGCTGAGGTTTTCCTTAGAACCAGTGTGTGTCTAACTGCTGCTGTCATTTTTTTATTCTAATAAAATGCAGCTAAATTAATTTCCTCAAGTTTATTTAGCGTTTGACATATTCTCCTCACTTTACTGATAACAATGATTTTGATTTATTTATTAACTTTCAATTAGAGCCCACTATTATCCTGTATATATAAACTGTCAATAGGAATATATTTATTCATTTATTTGTCAAACTCTCAGATGATGACTTGAACCATTTTACCATGTTAGATTTCTCTTTTATTATTTATTAATTATTTTCTTGTCTGTTTGGTCTCATTTATTTTTTTATTGGTTATTTATCTATTTAAATTCTTTTATTTGTAAGGGACCAATAATAAACATGAATATTACCATCTGCTTTGCATGTTGAGTTTTCTTAAAGCTCATTTCCATCTGCAGTAATTTCAGATTTCTGACCAGAAGGTGAATTATTACTTTTCCTACTGATTTTATTTTTGAAAGTCTGCCCCATTACAGCGCTTGCTATATTTATTTTGACAACCTGACCGGAAGTGTAGCCTGTTTCACTCACGTAGCTTGACACCGCGGCGCCGCTAAACTAAACCGACGCGTTAAACTCTCTGCTGGTTTTCTCTCCGTTGAAGCATCCTCATCTTCACTCACCGCCCCCGCCCAGTCCGCCGCCGCCGCCGCCGCCGGGGAGCCCGGATCAGCAAAGCGAACCCCCTCCCCTCATCAGCAGAGCCGTCCCCTCCTTCTCTCTCTCTCTCTCTCTCTCGTCCTCTGCCTCTCACTCTCTCTCCAAACTTTGGAGACTTTTGCGCGTCAGCGCGGCGCAGCGTGGACGTCTTTGTTAAAAGTGGTTCAACAAAGTTGAGAACAAACAAACTTCCCTCAGACTTTGTGGAGCGGGAGAATGATCCTGCGGGGGGACCAGCCGCCGCTCCAGTGAGAACATGTGAGTCCAAAAAACCTCAACTCTGAACACTTCAGCAGAAACATGACGCTGATGTCTCCAGAGTCAGTTTAGCGTCTTGTTGGATGTTTGCGTTGTTGTTGTTTTTCTGTAGCTTTTGTTTTCTCTCAGTCTGGTGTAACTGTGGCTGAAACATCAGCAGTTTGAAGTTGTGTTCCTGAAGTTTCTGCTTCTGAAACATCCTCATGAGCTCAGCGTTTGTCCTGCGTAAGTTTGCTCCAAACTGATGCGCTCCAGCGACTTTCTCTGTGATTTAACCCGCAGAAAGTCCATTTACATTCTGCAGCGGTCACTCAGCTTCTGCGCTTTGACAGAAAAACTAATTATTTTACTACAAAATTCCCTTCAACAGCTTCTGCTCAGTTAAACCTGCTCCTCTGTGGCCGCGCGTTTTCCTGCGCTCTCGGTGCCAGGACGAGTCAAATCCGCAGAAACTGTTGTTGAGACTTTGAAGTTGAGCTGAAGCTCGAGTTTGATTGACGTGTCATTCATGAGGAAACTTACAGAAGCGGGTCTCTTCTTCTGTCTTTGCCTCTAACCTGGGAGCCGAACTCTCCGCTGGAAAAATGAAGAAAGAAAAAAGAAAGAAAAAAAAAGTGTTTTCCATGATGCTGTTGGCTGCCTATAGCTGCATATGTTTACAATCTGTCTCCGCCATACTGAGCTGCTCCGTGGAGAGGAGGAGAAGAGACAGGGGCTTCTGCAGGAGCACGAGTATGAAAGTCTATTAGTTAACCTCCACAAACCTGTGGGAGTGTTGAAATAATCCTTCTGTATATATGGTAGAGTTAGAATGGTGAACGGGAACTCCCTGCAGCACCATGCAAAACTCCAAAGAGAAAATTTAGGATTTTTCTGACATGTTATAGATGAAGTTCATTTGTTGGTTTCATTTTGGAAATGATTTCCCTGCTTTCAAGTTAAAATCCTGTTTTTAAAGTTTTCCTCAGTGTCTCGATTTTATGTTTTCATTTCTTTATTTGATTTGTCAGTTTACACAACAGGAAAAAAACTTGTTGAAGCAAAGTGTGTGTGTGTGTGTGTGTGTGTGTGTGTGTGTGTGTGTGTGTGTGTGTGTGTGTTGATGTATAGGTGGAGGTGTATATGACAAGTGAATCCACACATCTTTGTTCTTGTTTAAACCCTTTGCTTGATAAGATAAGACACAGTGGCGACATTTTTCTGGGTTGCGGCAGCAAAGTGAACAGAAAAACTGCAAAATGTCGATATAGAATACTTAAAAATGAAGAAGATAAATATAAGATGTAGGCCTACAATTAGATATTTAAATATATAAAAAAAATGTAACAAAAATAGCAGCATAAAAGGGACATTGTGAAGTTTTTTTTATTCAGATGTTACAGCATTGAAATGTATTTAGTCTAAGACTAAAGGAACGGTCTGTATGAACCAGCATGTGTACGTTTCTCAGTGTAAAATCTATTTAACTGCCTCCGCGTTTTGCTCTACGATCCACTGACTCCCAGAAAAGGCAGCTGTGTGTGGAGGAGTAGGAGGATGTGACAGGGCCACAGAGCTGAAACAGTCAGGTGATCAACCAATAAGTCGATCAGTTTGATTTAAAGGGAAGAAAAAGAACAAAATAGAGAACAAACAAATAAAAAGAAACCGCAAATAAAACAGTGGTGTGAAGCGTCAATGTAAACTGAAACTGAATGAATCATTCAGATAATTGATTGATAGGCTATTAACCGTTCAGTATCTGATGGATCCAGATTCTCTTTGTGAAGTTTCCTCTGTTTTAGACGAAACAAAACACCTGAGGACATTTTTCTCTTTAATGCAAATTAATTATTAATGTAAAAATAATAGTTAGTTAGTTGCAGCAGTAAATGTTGCAGTCGACGACCGAAAAATGATGAGAGGTCCATAACACATAGAAGTCAGTGTCGGAATATTATTGAGATAAAAGAAAATGTCCCTGTGCGGGTGATGGAGGTGTTTTTTATGGAAGACGTCAACATAAATAAGTCATTGCTGATGATGAAGATGGTTTAAGAGTAAAATTGCACAGAGCAGTTATTATTTAAAAGAAAAGTCATGTAGTTTGTGTCCAGTTTATTAGGTACACCTCTCTGTAGTGAATCCAGATTAGTGCGACTTCAGTGTCAGAGACGGGTTGACTCAACTGCTTGATCATTTCGGAGGCAGTAATGTGCTGTTAAAGCTGCTTTGTGTTATACTGAAGGGTTTTTGTTTTTGTAATTTATATCAATGTGTTGTGAAGTACACAGGTTCAAGTCCGCCTCGAACGCTGAACTGTCCTGTCTAATCCGACCCCCTCTAGTCAATCTGAAACTCTGGCCAGTAAATGTGGGTCAACAGGTTGTTGTTGTATCGACCAAAATCTAAAGTTCTTCAAAAGTCAAAAAAAAGGTGTTTTAGGCTGTTTTCTCTCAAATGGTTCAAATTTGACCCAAAAAGTATCAAAGAGTTAGAGACGCTACAGAGGAGGTATCGGTGCTGCTGTCACTGTGTACAATCATGTGTGTGAGCGTGAGAGTTAAAAGGCTCCGCTGCAGTGATGTGATTCTCGGGGCTCCACTTTATCGAGGTCTGACTTTATCAAAGAAAGTGTTGTTTGAGGTGGACTCACTCCGTCGCTGCCAGCTCTTACACAACCTGAGGAGGCCATACGCCCAGAAAACATGTTGTGTGTCCCAGAAGGTGAAGGTCCGAACAAACTGTCTTTAAAAAGAGGGGTGAGGTGACGTCGAATAACATCCTGTTGACAGGAAGTGCGCGTGTGTGTGTGTGTGTGTGTGTGTGTTTGGAGGTGGTGGTGGTGGTGGTGGTGGTGGGGGGGGTGGATCACAGGTGCAGGTTTGGCTGATAAAACTAAAGATCTAGAAGTTCAACACATAAAGAGGACGAAAAGAAGATGGAGGTCTGAGAGTCAGGTGGTGCCGAGAGGAATGTGGTTTAATTAAGTGAAATAAGATTTGATCTCCCCACCTGCAGGTGTAGTTTGACCCTGATGACATGACTGTGAGGAGAGGCGGCAGGTATTCCCCTGACTCTAAACCTCTGAACCAGCCGAGATGTTCTGTGCAGTCATCCACCCTTGTGCTTGGCTGAAGCACGACGTGCATCCTAACTAACGCGAACATGTGGATGTTTACACGCTACTAAGCGGTTCTGCTAAGAGGTGATTTGTAGGAAACATCAGGGCTGCTTGGGTTATGTTCACTGCCAGTGTTTGTTTAATGACCGCACAGAGTTTATAGCAGGGAGGCTGGACGGGTGGTGGTTGCTCAAACAGCGGGACCTTTAGATCAGAGGCAAGAGTTTGCGTCCGTCTTGTAAAGTGTTGTTACTTCTTCCAGAGCTGTCAACCACATCTCCCAGTCTTCATCAGAGCTGTGGTTAAGCTTAGAGAAAGATGGTGGTTTCGGTTGAATGTAATTAAACAGGTTGTGTGTGTGAAGTCGCTGTGAAATTTCTCTGTATTATACCAGACCTGGATCTTTCTCTGACCTGGACCAACAGCTGTGAGAGTCTCAGCAGAACCACAACACAGTTTAATAGTGATGGAGTCACAACCAGTGGATGTTGGTTCTGGTGGAAAACAAACATGTTGTTGTTGTTGACACTTGATGATAAAGACAGTGAGATGCAGTTCAGTGCTCTGGAATAAGGAAGGAAGGCGACCTTAGCTTCAAAGTGTTACCAAGGAAAATACAGTAGATTGGTAAATTTAAATTTTAGGAGACAGGTTTGGATGATTGGGATCAAAACCAGAATTTCCGAGTGAAGTGGATGAATGAACACTCTCTGTGCTCTTCATCAGTTTGTCTCAGTGCTTGTGTCAAATTTTATTATTTTAAATGTTTAGTTTCTGAAGAGCAAAAGTCCTTTTGTCAGAGCGACCATAGCGTGTTGTCAACATTATTTAAACCTCCATTACATTTACTCGTTCGGCAGACGCTTTCATAAGAAGCAACTTATAAGTACGGGACATCAGTAAAGCTTCAGCGCAGTAGGAGACCTTGGTACCAAATACTATATCTTTTCAATAAGTGCAGGGAGATCATGTAGAGAAGTGACTGAGAGTTCGTAGTAAGTGCTGGTTGGGCATGTGCGGGTGTTAGAGGTGTTGGGGGAGGAGGTGCTCTCAGAAGAGAGGAGTCTACAAGAGGTTCTTGAAGACAGAGAGGGACGCCCTGCTCTGATAGGATTCACTAACTCGTTCCACCGTCAGGGAACCACAGACCAGAACCGTCTGGACGGAGATATCTGGGAGCGGATGGTGATGACAGACGACATTCCTTGAAGGAACACAGCGGCTGAGACGTTACGTATTAATGGCGTCCAGGGCAGAAACGAAAGTTTCTTTTTAGTGAGTAAACTGATGATTACTTTTCTGATCAGTCTATAAAATTCTAAGGTGTCTAAGGTGTCGTCTATAGTTGATGACAGGCAAATTCATGCCATGGGCCAGAAGTGTGTCCAAAACAGAAGACGTGATTGGATCTTATTCGCTCCGTTGTTTCAACCTAATTTTATTTATCCATTTATGCCAGAGTACGAGTTTCTCCACAACAGAGGACGGTGTGCAGTCAATCATGAAAGAAAAATGTCGATGGTACAATCACGCCTCTTTGTTAACTCATTGTCCGGTTTGCGAGCGAGCTGCGTAGCTCACTGTGGCGCTCCTCTGCTCTCTAGTGGCCAGTCATCGCTCAGTGCAGCTTAAAAGTTCCTCTCCTCCAAACCAGGCGTCTGTATTTATTGCATCAGCACAGATAGAGACGAGCAGTTTTATGTAAATACACTCAGATTTACTACCACATGTATGACAGGAACTTGGCTGCAGCAGGACGCCCAGAGTGGAGCTTAGGCCGAGGCGCAGGGGTGCTGGGAGAAATTTAAGAGCCAGGTTACTCCTCCCCCAGATTAGATTAGAACAGAAAACGGCGCTTGAAAGTGAGAGTGATTAGAAGAATAATTAGTCATACCACCGCACCAACGCAGGGTAATGAATATGGATGAAAACTTTCAATCATGAAAAAGTCAGATTAAGATCAACGAAATCAGATAAAGAGCTCCACAGAGACGAATAACTCAGCACAGCCTTTTGAGGCGTCTCTGTACGGATCAGACAAATGGTGGGAAAAGCCTGTTGGCTGAAATAACAGCTGCATCACTGAGGGAGGCACGTGTTCAGGAGGATGATTGACGTCTCTATGAGAGCCTGATACTAGTATAAGTATTTGAGAGACTTTCAACAATCTATTAATTATTTCCATGCATTTATAAATTAATGTTGGGATTTCATGTTGTTTATGGACATACTGTTCACAGGTCAGCGATTCTGTGGCTCTCGGGATATAAACGTGATGTAGTCCAGTGGTTCATCTAAAGCTTTGTGTCTTTTGTGTGTAAATACGCAGCAGTTTTGGTAATGTTTTATCTTCACACCAGCAACTTGTGAAGGTGAAAGGAAACATGGAGAAAAATTTTTTAAAAAGTTTTCTTCTTCTAAAGAGATGCATGGCAGTAAAGCTCGTAGTACGTCAGAGTTCTTTTTCTTTTTTTTCTTCATTTAAAGTTGGATCTCTCCAGTTGTTGTGGTGTGAAAGCCTGAATGTAATTGTGTGATTCAGGACTTCTGGGCCACAAAATGTCTGACTCGAGGCGGAGGGTTTGCAGGCTGCCGTCCAGCCCTCCAGACACATGAATTGCTCTCTTTATGCGGCCATGTCCGCGGCCTCGTTCACTGACCTCGCTCCACTTGTCATTCACTCCCATTTCCATACTGAAGATGGAGGCGGGAGCTGGGGGGGGGGGCAAGGAAGCAAGACGCATGACTTGACAAAGAGGCGAGTTTTCTTTAATGTCAGGAGCTGCATGAAATTTGCAGCGCCGGACGACATAAAGCTGGACCGCAAATTTAAATTGAGTTCTGTTCGCTGGGTTTTTAAATATTTATGATGCACAGACTGTTCCCGAGTATCAGAAGGGCTGAGTCTGCGCTGAATGAAGAGAAAGAAAAAAAAAAAAAAAAAAAAAAACAAAAACAAATAAACAAAACTTAAATTAAAAGTTCAGTAAGTCTTCATCTCTTTTCTACTTTCTCTGTCTCCACCTTGTGCTATTTTAATTCCAGTGTAGTGTTTAATAATGTATGAGTTTGATCAGGTAACGACAGAGTAAATGTGCAGCTGCTGTGCAGACACACCGCTGAGATCCTCCGCTGATGATCTGAGGCTTCAGGAGTTTCACATAAACCAGACACACTGTGAATGAAAGTCACTGTGTTTGAGTCCAGCCTCCACTCACCCCGTCCAGAAGTCTGCTGTAATAAAGCAGCTGGTGGACAGACTGATCAAAGCGTCAGTTTACCTAAAGTTGAGGCCATTTTTCTTACTTATGATAATAATAAACTTTATTTATATCGTGCTGTTGCAAAGGGCTTCACAATTAGCAATAAAAATGCATAAAACTCAACAACAAAAACAACAATGTAGTAAACCGAACAAGTCTTATATAAACCAGCCTGTACAAGTGGGTCTTTAAATTAAAAATTGAAGAGCAATGGATCAGATGATGTGAGTGATCTTGGTGAAGAGTACAGTGTTATTTAGTCCAGAGATATAAGAGGCTGCCGTCCCATGGAGATACTTAAATGTGATCAGGAGAATCTTAAATTGAATGGGAAGTCAGTGTAGCTGGGCCAGAATGGGGGTGATGTGCTCTCTTCATTTAGTGTTTGTCAGAAGCTGTTATGTTCTGAAGCAATTGCAGACTCACTAATAGAAAATACTTGATGCTTTGAGCACCAAGGCCCCGCATTAAAGCAACATTAATGGAAATCCATCCAGTAGCTGTCGAGATATATTTTATTTTTTTAGCTATGCTGCTAGCTGGGCTAAAAAATATTAAGTGCTGGTGTCTTGGACGTGGTTCACAAATATATCGCAGTTGAATATAGCAGTTGAAAAATATTGCCAATTTTCAGTTAGTGATAAAGTTCAAGAAAACGAGATTATCATTCATATTTGTGAAGCTGTTTGTGAAGCTGTCTCCAATTTAAAATATTGATTTTTATAACTGAAATTTTATTCATTTATTTTACCTTTATTTATTCAAAAGAATCCCATTGACATAGAAATCTCATTTTCAAGAGACCTGAATGTACATTTAAAAAAAAAAATATAGAAACAATTCATGAGATCATCCAAAAAGAATTTACAATACAATTTAAATAACAAACAATAGAAATTAAAAAATTGTAATAAAAATAACACACAAGGAAATTTGAAAACATATAAAATGACAAAATGAAAACCTATTTATTCAGTGAGAAATCAACCTTTTTGTTGAACAAATGGATTAATAGACGGATCGTTTCAGCACAGCAGGGGTTAATAAGAACCGGATAAAGTTTAATCTGTCAGTGAAAAATGTAGACAACCACGAGCTGAACGAAAGTCAGTGCTATACTTAAAATACCTTCATTAATTGCTCTCCCATCCTTCAAGCCCCTTGCGTGTAATTTACAGTGTGGTTCTACTTGATGCTATAACTCTGAATCTAAAGGAGGAGTTGAGTTTATGTTCTTGCTCTCTGATTGCTGCCAGTCTGTTTTTATGGCTTTGACATTACACAGCTGTCAGTTCTCCGTGTTTTACTGTCTGTTGACAGCAGTGACAGCTAAATATGCTAAAGTCAACTAAGCCAAAGTCGCGCCGGGCCAACTAAAATACCAAATACAATGTTTAGATTTGGTTCACTGTGGGTCTGAAACGCCGGCGGTTTGGGTGGAAATCTGTCAAAGCAGAGATGATGTCATTTTCCCTGCTCAGAAATACCCTTGTTTTCACATTGTCTGGATAATGTGACCTCTGACCCTTGGCCTTGACCCTTCTAACTGCTGGTGCTTTTTTTTTTTTTTAATGTGGCTAAACCATGAAGTTGAAGCCAAATCCAGTGTTGTAGTATTCACTAGAATGTCAAAATGGAGCTGTTTCTGGGATTAAAGTGGTAATGTGCCCTTTTCTCCCATGCTAACATCACTAATAATGCATCATATCAACAACCATTGGATGGACTACCAAACCTTTAGTAATCATTTTATTTATAAAGCATTTTCCACAACAGGTAAGCTAATCTCATCAGGACATTTAAGGAGAGTGACGAGGCTGCTCTTGTCGCACTGTGTTGTGGGAATGTACAGTTGTGTGTCATTAGCCATGCTAGCAGATCCATGAAGCTGTACTTAGACAAAACGGTGTTTGAGTTAAATGCTAATGTAATATGATAACGTGCAATGTTTACCACCTTAATTTAGCATGCTAGCATGCAAACATTTTTTCCTTGTTCGTCCTGTTCTGTCGTTCTGTTTGCAGCGTTCTGTTTGCAGCGTTCTGTTTGCAGCGTTCTGTTCTGTCGTCCTGTTCTGTTGTTCTGTTTGCAGCGTTCCGTTTGCAGCGTTCCGTTTGCAGCGTTCTGTTTGGCTCTGTAAGACATTTCACATTTCATTGGAGCAAATGGATCAAATTCACTTCAGGGTCGTTTTAGGGTGTTTGATGATTTACAGCCATTTCTTTTGTAACGATTATGTAAGGAGAAGAACGCCTGTTTGGTTCAGTAGGTGTCACTTGACTCCCGAGCTGCTTGTGGAGGCGTCGTTTGTTGTGGTCGTCCTTGTAGTGATGTGACATCTCATCTGCTTGACTGATCTGTAGCATCTCTGCTAACCCCTGATAGCAGCTGGAACTTGTATTCAGCACCACTTCCTGAGCAGACCCACAGTTAGCTCCAAGTGAACTGTGGGACAAAAATGGGTACGTTACTTTACGCTACATCAAGTTCCTGCAGTTAAAAGAGCTGCGTCGGGCCAGTCAGGGTTTATACATCAGCCTGTAGTTATCAAACAGGAATCGCTGTCATCACAGCCGGCACCAAACTGGGCCACATCACCCCCTGATCTTGGACCAGGCATTTGAAAATATTTGCACCAGATCAGGAAAGTGAGAGAAAGCGAGATGTGTTATTCTTCACCAAACAAACGAGAGCTGAAATGCCAAGAACAATAAATATGTTCAGGGGATTTTTACACCAGCAAAGGCTGATGCAGATACTGGTGTTTCTGGAGCCTGTTGAAAGCTGATATTTCAGTTGATATATAAGAAATATGATTAATGACTCACCATAACTTTACAGAACTCAACTATAGAAAGACAAAAACATCCCAAAAACAAATACACAGCCTCCCCGTCTTTCCATGATTTGTATGTTTTTCTAAAGAAACGAGCTGTTATATCACCTCAGCGTTTCCCCACAGGCTCCTCTTTTCTTCCGTTAGACTTTTGAGCTTTCGGATCCTTTTGGCGGTGAACCATCCTGAACTACAGACGACGGGCTTCCTCCACCTTTTGTTTTAATCTCTGGCGAGCAGATAAGAGCGTCCACACCTCCGTCAAAACAATAAGAGACGAACTGCAGAGTCAGAGAGCTGACAGGCAGCACTGTGCTCAGGTGTCAGTCTTTTCAAAATGTGTGTGTGTGTGTGTGTGTGTGAGTGATGGATGGGCAGAATCCATAAAGAGCTGATGTTTAAATAAAATATGAAGCAGAGGTGAGCAGTGTGTCCCTGCTGTGGTCTGACCTCGTCTGTCCTGCAGTCAAACACTGGAGATCAGATTTATTGCTGTATAAAAACTGAAAACCTGAGAATGCTTGACGTTGTTCTTTGGTAAATGACTGAATCGATTAATAGCTGGTTTTCCTGCTCACTGACAGATTTGAGTTTGTGTAGAATCTGCACTCAGGCGAGCCAACATGTGCCAGTAGCCACATGTTAAACTCTCACAGCTTTCAGAGTGAACTTACTGACAGAGCTGTCCTCATTCTATCACTTTTCCATGTTTCAGCTGTTACTAGGGTTGTCACCGTACACCGGCATTGACACTAACCCTGATATTTACAAAGTGAAATAATATAACATAAGATAAGCTAAGATAAAATAAGATAAGATAAGATAAGCTAAACTGAGCTAAGCTAAAATAAGCTAAGATAAGATAAGGTTCCCGATATCGATCCTCTGTAGAGAGTCATTTCAAATTTGACACAGCAGCACAAAAGAATAGCAGCAAGGGAAAAATGTAATCAGAAATAAAATAAGAATAGAAACAGAATCTCAAATAATTAAGATAAATAAGAAATACTATATATAATAACAATGTACAATCCTTTCTGTACAAGTGCAGTATAAAAATAAATAAATGGGAGCTGCAATTTGTCCCAGTTCTATATCTATATGTTATATTGATATTGTTAATGATACACACATGGTCATATGATAATGGCAGATGTTAGTACTTGTGGATCTTTTGTTTATCGGTTCATCTTGTTGCATTTTCACTGTCTGTTGAGTGTAATTGTTCGTTTTGTTCAGTTATGGTCAGAGATTATCTCTCAACATCCTTACACGTGTATTTGAGTCGAATTCATTCACACAGAAAACAGACAATAAACAAGGTTAAAGATGAATTTGCTGATAGAATTATTATCATTATTAATATTAAAGTTTGCGATGGAAATTGTGATAATATCGTTACTGTGAATTATTTTGGCCATTATGATCGTGTCATGAAAATCTGATATCATGACAGCCCTGATGGTTTTAAATAAAGACTTAATTGTGATCATGTTTAGTTGTAGCTTGTTGGAAGTCTAAATGTGATGTCCGTCTGTCTCTGAAATTAATCTGTGCAGCTCACTCTCCTAGAATTGACATTTTTATACAACTAAACCGCAACAGCAGAAACCTTTTGTAGGAAATGAAATCACTGTAATCACATATTTTATAAACTGAAGCATGAAACAGTTAAATAACGCTGGAGTCACAGTCATCATCAAATATTTTACTGATGCGGTCGGTATCAATGTGTCTGTTACTTGCCAAATTCATAAATTAAGGTTTCCATAAAACATTAATAGAAAATGTAATCTGGTGACAGTTATAAAACAGTTTAGTTGTGTAGCAATATAATTTCTGGCCTTAGGTGCAGGGCTTATATATATGCCCTGTGCTGTGCATATAAATGCATGAATGCATTTATAATTAAAGTATAAACTTGAGTTATTATATTATCCTGATATGAAGGTCCGACAGTTTGCTTTTGTTATCAAGTCACACAAAAACAGAAAAACGCAGTAAACACACAAACATTTACTGACAGATGATGATTCGTCTCTTCAGCAGGTTGAGTGTCTTGTTCCCGTTGTAACAGCATCATCGTTGCTTGATGGAGTTTTGATTGGCTCTCCTGGGGCGTTATCCTCTGTGCTGCAGCAGCAAACCCACACACACACACAAACACACACTCACACACACAAGTCACACATCATGTGTGAAGGTGGTACCCAGTGTGAACCCTGGTCACCTGTTTTACCACATTAAGAGACACTGGACAATTCAATATAATCAGATTGTTCTGTGTTGCCCCCTTCTTCTGTTTCCTCAGGGAGTCCAGTACAGGTGGCAGTACAGGTGTAGGAGGAGGAAGGTGGAGGTTCCGTCACGTCGTCCCAGTCGTGCTGCTGTGGATGACCCTGCACAGGCACGGTAGGTCCCCGCCTCTCCTACCATGTTGATTTTCATTTGAACAGGAAGTGTGTCTTGTTTTTGATTAGGAGGAAAGAGGACTAAGTTGCTCTCACAGCTGTTAAACCGACAAAGACGAGTCAATACAGAGTCAGAGCAGAGGTGGAGGATCTGAAGATCACATCTACATCTGTTGAAATGTTTCAAATCCTGAACTTTAACCTGGGAAAGAAATTTGAACGTAGCAAACATTCATCATGTGTCTGCCTTTAATGCTGCTACAAAAACGACTCATTCATTCAAATGTAAATAAGACAGCTTCATGCAGCTGCTTTGACTTGGTCTTCATTACTTAATCTGTTTGTTGTTCAGTCTCTTTTATTTTGTCCATCTTTATGACATAAAAATAATGCACAAGGATCACTATGGAGTGATTGTGTTCGGTGCTTTGTGTGTCTGTCAGTGTGTGTGTGTGTGTTGTGGGTAGATATAGAGATATAGATATACCTCCATCCTTGTGAGAACAAATTCTAGCGTTAGATCTTGTAACAGAGGACAGAAACAGATATTTTATGAATGTGAAAGATTTTTTTTCTCAGTGAGGACAGTTTTGGAAAAAGGAGACATTTTTTAAAGGCAAGGAGATTTTTGAAGAGTGAGAACATTTTGTCCAGGTCTCCTGGTCCTCTCCTGGACCAGTGACAGTTCTCGGGACCTTTTTGGAAACAGTGAACAATTTTGTTTAATGGGAGCACTTTTGGAAAGTTTTGGAAAGTTTGGGCATTTTTGAAAAGTAAGAAAAATTTTTTTAGGTTACAATAAGTGGACATTTTTGGAAGGCCGTTTTTTATGGAAGTACAGATATGTTTTGGAAAGTGAAAACATTTTAAACACTTAGGAAGTGAGAACTTTTTCAGGAGGTAAGGACGTTTTGGGAAAAGTTAAGACATTTTAGGATAGTGAGGAAATTTTTCAAAGGTGAGGATATGTTTCCACATATTTCTTTGAAGATACTTACTTACTCAAAATACTTTTAATAGTTCTTTTTAAATTAAGTTGTTTTTGTAAAATATGGACACAAATTTGGACAAGTGAGGACACTGCTGGAAATACCGGTGTTGTTTTACAAAAGTGGGGACGTTTTTAGGAAGTGTGGGGACTTATTGGACATTTGTGGAAATTGAGGACCTAAATTTAAAGTTATTTTCGAAGTAAATGACATTTTCAAAAAGCGTTCATATCTTGGAAAAGTGAAGATATTTACAGAAAGTTTTAGAAAGTGACGACATTCATTTCTATGGCACTGACACCCTATATATGGTCCTCACAAGTATAGTATACGTGTGTGTGTGTGTGTGTGTGTGTGTGTGTGTGTGTGTGTGTGTGTGTGTGTGTGTGTGTGCATCTCAGCTGCCATTATACAGTCACACAGGGCTATAATTGAAAGAACCACAAAAATCAATCTCAACTTGTGTCAATATTTCCTAGAAAATGAAACAGCTGTGAGAGCAACAAACTAAATATTCCCTCTGACATAATAATGTAATAATCATCATCTGCAGCCTCAGCTTGTCTTGAATGTAGCTGTGAATGGATTATGAATAATTAAATGTAATGATTTTAGTGTCAACAGTAAAGATGTATTATCTGGAGACACTCAGACATTTAATCCTCTCATTGAAATGAGTGTTTTTCTTCATTTAAAGTGACCAAGACGCTTTACAGGCTCATTATAAGAGGAGATTACATTACAATTATTATAATGACATTATTCTATATTTGAATTGCATAAAGTTGAAATCTTTATGGGGCAATTGTGTGAACAACAAAATATTAAATTAAATATAATTTTCCATGCTGTGTGATGATTAAATTTGCACTTTATAGCAAACATCTCTTTAATGTCATTTCATTTGCTGTTGCTGTTTTATTTTGTTGATGATCTTCATACGTATTCCTTCATTCCCATTTTGTTTGTTTAAAATCATCATGTTTTCCATGTTGTGTGTTTCTGCTGTTGGGTAAAAATGCTGCATTTCTTACTTGAAAAGGAAGTGAAGGTATTTTTGTGTGGTGGTTTGCTCAGTGGCGACATGAAAACGATGCCTGAGTCTCGTTAAAAAGCCCTTTGTGTACTTTTCAAGACACATTTGAAAGCAAAACCCAGTCCCTCGGAGATGCAGCAGTTTTCATCTGACAGCAGTGATTTATATGATTTCCATCTTTCATTTGTGTCTTTTCTTCTTCCCATGTTTCCACCGTCCATTCACTTGTTTCCTCTTCGCTTCATCCCACTTTGTTTTTTGCTCACATTTTCCATCCCTGTGCCCGAGAGCATGCCTCGTTCTCCTCGTGCTTCCATTAACGAAACCACTTGTCATGTTGCAGAAAAAGTCACAACTCTCAACACTTCATGAAATCTGCAGTCAAAAATTGTTTCCATCTGGTTTCTGCTTTAATCACTAAGTGCTTTTATTTTGGATCCATCCTGAAACGTTTGCAGCTCATCACGATTCATTCATTTCTAAACACTGTCAGACATTCATCAGGGGAGTTTCCTCTCATTCAAACATCGAGAGCATCTGTGAGGTGATCAGGTCTGGGGGCTCTCAGTCTGTTGGAGCAGGGTGTCCACACACTTTTGGACACATACTGTTTTGTGTTTTCCCTTAATAGCAAATGGAGGTAGAGAAAGTGGAGACAGAGAGAGAGAGAGAGAGAGAGAGAAGGCAGAGAGAAATCTTGGCTGTTGGTGTTTTCCACATTTAGGCCAAAATCTGAAAAAATTGAAAATTAAAACTCAAACAGAAAGTGAGGGGGAGAGAGCGCGCGCGTGTGTGTGTGTGTGTGTGTGTGTGTGTCTTTAATGTATTTTCCATACCCTACTAGCAGCCTCGGGCCAAACCGAGCGGTTCACACACACTCGTAAAGTTCCCAGCAGTACTAAACCACAACACACACACACACACACACACACACACACATAGAGGTTGGTGAGTATGCTGTGCTTCTGGTGACAAGAACATGACCCATACGTGTGTGTGTGTGTGTGCGTGCATGTGTGTGTGTGTGTGTGTGTGTGTGTTGCTGACCAGTAGATAAACTGAAGGTTTGAACGCTACAAGACGCGGAAACTATAAATGTTTCAGTGTGATAAAGGACGTGAGACTGAGTGAGAGAGAGAGAGAGACATAGGGTTTGGCTGTGGTTTCAGCTCTTTTCCACTCTGGCATCTGATGGGATTTTGTTCGTCCATGTTGACACGTTGATGCATAATCGGACCGCGAAATATGCACACAAACTACACACTGTAACTCTAGTGATTGTTCATCAACTCCACAAATCTCAGAATAAACGCTCAACCGTCGACATGTGCAGGTCCAGTCGAGAGAGGACGTTCACATTGTTCTCACGGTTTCGATATTTTCAATATTTTGTAGGTGAATCTTCTCTTCAAGTGTGAGATTTAAGCAGCTCTACAGTTTATATACACAAGTACCACACGTTTATATGACTTTATATGTTGTTGACCTTTTTATTCAGGACCTTTTCATACTGAATAAAATGTAAGATTGAAGTGCCAACATGTGTTTGAACATACATAGACACAACCCTATCTCCAGTGTGTTCATAGTGATGCAGCAGTAATATACTAATGTTGTTAGTACAAAACAAAACTCAGAAAATGATTTATTATTCAAGCTGCAACTGGATTTGCCCTTTTTATTTTTGTTGAAACACTCAATAATTTTTTTTTTTCAGTTTTTTAAGAGCTCGAACAACTCGTAGCTGATGTCACAAGCAGCAGATATATTGGTATCAGCACTAGGCTTTGGGCGATATCCAAAATGTAATATCTCGATACAGATACATGTATACAGTATATGATATTATCACAGGTGGGTGGTGGGTTATTATTTAATTATATTAGTAGTATGTAGTTAATATTTCTATTGTTTTTTTATTATACATAATTCTATTATTTTATTTTATGTTTCAGGTATAAACGATGCTGCCACTGAACAGCAGTTCAAAGTTCATGTCACATGCCAACATGTACAGTCAGCAAAGCAGTGACATTAGGGTCCAATTCAATCAGGACAGATTATACAAAACTAAAAACAAAAACAAAAAAAAAAAATCGATATTACGAAAAATATTGCATGTGGCGGGATTTATCGAGACATTGGCCCAAGCCTAGTCAGCACATAATATCACCCAGTAATATCTCCATACAGTATATACCTATATCTCATCACTGTTTTTTAATGACCAATTTTCTTCAATGATGCCTCAGTATCGGCCTCTCATCAGGCTCCACCTCCAGCATTGAAGAACTCCTTCTTTTCCAAATGATCAGAAACTTTGTCTTAAAATCAGGGATTTTTTTTGATTCAGTTTGGTACAGAATGCTGCCATGTCGAGGTTGACCAGAGTACATCGTTTTTTTCATGTAGCCCCAATACTGGACGGTGTTGTAATCCATCTTCACACATGTTTGTGCGTATAGTTGTTTTTCTCAGTGTGCTGCAGTTATCTGAACAATATTTCAGGGTTTTTTTCCGCCCAAACAATAATGAAATTCTTGTGGTGAATCGCTGATTAGTTGTAATTTGTTTTCTTGTTTTCAGCATGACTGTGTCTGAAAACAAATATTATCATAACTCATAAAGGGTTGATATCACCCTTAATGAGATTAATCTTAATTACAGCTGATTGCATTTGGACCATGGGGGACTGACTCAGTTTTCCATGTGTGGTTTTAAAGCATTGATGCAATGCAGCCACTGCAGAGTGAGGAAAAAAAACATGTGCCTCCAAGTAAGTGACTGCACAACATCCTGCTGTGGTGGATGAAAATTGTGTTCAAGCATCAAATTTGTGAGCAGAACACGCAGAATATTAATGATACACAGACATTGTAGTTGTACATAAAAATGAATTAATGAGAATGAATTTGTTTGTGAGAAAACACAATTTGAGAAAGTGGTGAACTGTGCGTAACAAACCAGACACACAGACACCGATTCGAGAGAGGAAAGATGGATTAACTGAGTTTAAGATGATCATTTCATGGTCATTTATCTTGATGTTTGCCAGCTTTGGTCTCTTAGTGCTTTTCTTCTTCCATGTCAGTGAAACAAATTCAATCAAACGCGAGAGCTCAAAGGCTGAAGGTGATTTAGAGAGAGCTGGAAAGAGGCAGATTAGTGGGGATGTAGAGGAAAATACTGAGAGACAGATTCTTCAGGTTGTCATGCACACAGAGATTTGAGCTTGAATTTATAGAGATACTGAATCGGAATTAGAGCGACACACAGAAACATTGTGTGAGTTGTCAGCAGCTGATGATGAAGATCCCATCTGCTGCGCCACATTTTCATGATGAAGTGACACTTAATTCATAGTGTAGGCAACAAAAACTCTCTCTCCCATCCTCCTCCCTACAGTCATTCCTCCGGAGACGGAGAGAGAGAGAGCGAGAGAGGGAAGGGGTGAGAGACCTGCTGTAGGAACAGTGAGCGAGAGGGCAGGGAACGGTCTGTCCATATATATTTCATAACATTAGGTGGGCGTGTGCTAGTTGAGAGCACGATCCAGATTTTATCAGCCAGGCCGTCGTCCTCCCCTCATCTCTCACTCACTTGGCTCTTCTTTGCCTTTTTTGCCTCATCGCCGGTGACAACCGTGGCCGTCACAGGTTGTCCTTCCGTACGTCTGTATGAGCGTCCACTGACTCTACGTCCATCTGTATGTATTTTTGCGCATGATATCTCGTCTTGGGGGGAATTTCATCAATTTTGGCACAAACGTTCACTTGGACTCAAGGATGAACTGATTAAATGTTAAAGGTCATTGTGACCTCACCAAACATGTTTTTGGATATAACTCAAGCATTCATTCGGTAATTATAACAAAATACACTTAATACTTTTTATTAAATTCCTTCAAAGTCTTCTCTACTGATTATCCAAGTCTTGACGGACATGGATGTAAACTGGAACTTGCGGCAGTAATTCTGGTTCTCTTTCATTTTCATGTCCTCTTCTACTCTTTCTTAGTCTTTTGTTCTCTCTCCTCTGTTGTGTTGTCATTGTCTCACAACATACCCCTCTTCACTTCTTTCCCCTCTTCTCTTTTTACCACTCATCTATTTCTTTTTCTTCTTCCCTACACCCTGTCTGTTCTCAGGTTTTGTTTTTTAATCTTTTTGATTCAGCTTTAGTTGTTGTGAAAGAGCTGTAAAGATGTCTTTGCAGTATTCAGCCCCTTAGAGGAAAATGATGGATCATCACTTTGGGAAATACGAAGACGTATTCATTGTTTCTGCTGAGATTAAGATGAGAAGATCAATACAACAGTCATATCTGTCTATTAGACATGAAGCTCCAGCCGACACCCAGGTAGTTTAGATTAGGTTGACTCTGTCCAAAAGTAAAATAACCCACATACCAACACATCTAAAGATCTCCACATTTTTTATTATATATATCTTATATTTGTTTCTTGCTTATTCTCCCTTTATATATTCATTTCTATCCTTCTGTGTCGCTACTTTGTCTTCTCCGCTACTCACCACCTTTCTCTTCTCTTCCCCTTGATCATCGCTCTCCTCTCCTCCTACGGTCATCTCTGCCTTTCACCCCCCCCACCTCCCACCCCCACCCCCACCTGCTCAGATGCCGCTCTCAATTATCTCCTAGTGAAAGACAAGGGGATGAGGACAGGGAGGAGTACAAACACCTGGGAGAGTGAGTCAGCGTTCACCTGGAGAGAGAGAGAGAGAGAGAGAGGGAAAGTTCAGTTCCTCCCCGTGGGTCAAATCCTACATGCCACCGTGTTTTAACCTGTAATTACTTTGCTCCGACTGGCTGTTGGAGTGTTGCGTGTTGTGTTCAGCTGCATGATTTCATGTTTGTTCAGAATCGGATTAAGTTCTTCCACTTCCTGGCTTTGTGCACGAGGGCAGGGTCATGTTGATACAGGAATGGGACAAACACAAAGTGATGACACAAAGCTGGAAAACATGGTTGTCTAAAATATTATTGTGTTATTGTATGTTAAAACGCCCAAACCAGGAAAATAAGACAAAGACCAAAAGGTGACTTATGATAGTACATAACAATGTCACTCTGTGAGGAACAACAAAGTGTAATAGACTTTTCTGTGTTTTCTCTAAAACTGGAATCAGGCTACACAGTATTAGTGTCTTTGGCCTCTGTATCAGATCGGTTCATCACGCAGGCATCATTTTTTACAGAGACATGACAAACATAAGATAAGATAAGATAAGACTTTATTGTCTAGCATTCACATGCAACAATCACTCATCATCACCAGAGTCCTCACACAACATAAAACTATAACTGCACTAGCGAGCATGTGAGACCTGTGCAGGCAGTGAGGTGTTTGGCGAGTTGCGTAGTCCATGTGTGAGTGTAAGTGTGTGTGTTGGAGGGGTATGATCAAAGTCTGTTTATTAGGGAGGACTGAATTCAAGTGTTTAAGGGTTGGGGGGGGGTATCTGTAGGGGGGGGATTAATCACTTCCTTGCGCTTCTCTGTTGGTCGAGCCGTGTTAGAGAGTGAGGAACAAAGGAGTTCTTGTACTTGTTCACCTACGTTGGATCCCAAGTGGTTGTTGCAAACTTCACTGTCCCACCTTACAGTACCAACAATAAGTGTTTCCATGTGTTAAAGTTAAGCTGGAACTATTTCTTGTCACTGGGCAATGAAGTCGGTCTTTTTCCTTCCTGACAAAGAGGGTAAAAACAGAGGGAGTGTGTGTGGATAAGCAGGAGATAGAGAAGGCAACAAAAAAAAAAGTCAGGCATGCTAATATTTTTGCTGGGATGTCGTCCCAGATGCTACTTTGGTTGTCTACTGCGAGATAAACAAATGGCTCTGGCACACGATACTCATTTTCGTTGAGCACTTTTTAAACTTTGCGACATCAGAATTGGGAAGTGATGCTTCATTGACCTTCACTGGGTGCATGTCTTGTAGTCTGATCCTGCTTCTTTTTATTCAAATGAACCTTTATAGCTCCATATTTTACACTTTTCCTGTGCTTTATTTTGAAAGTGTCGATCCATAAGAAGATACATATATCTGCGGTTTTAAGAACCACAAACCATCTCAATGTAGTTTTGCATCTCCTTTAAAGTTTCACTAAGCATGATGTAAAAACCTGTGACTAACCGAGCATTTGTGTATCGAGTCAGAGTCTCTGGAGAGAATATTCCTTCAAGAAACTTTCAGTTCATCAGACGATCTTCAAAGAACCGTTGAGGGTTTTTCCTTGTTTGTAATTTGAAGTTTCTAACTGCTCCTTAAAGCGGGTTTAACTCTCACAAAGCCTGGATCTGATGTCTTTGCGTTGTCTTTGTGTTGATCACAAAGACACTCTTACATTTCATCAACCACAGGAGGCTGTTGTCACCTCCGTTTGGCAGAAACAAGTGAACACAGTATGAAAGGAGGGAAAGAAAGCAAAGGAAGGGATGAAGAAAGAGAGCAGCGGAGAGATAACAACAAGGGGCTGAGGGAGAAGGAGGAATGAATGAGGGAGGAGAGAGGAATGCAAGTAAAAGAATGTGAGAGAAATGCTAGAAAGGACGGAGAGGTGAAAACGGAGAAGGGCAGGTTGATGGAAGCCAACTAATCTACAGGATTAGTGTCTGAAAAAGGCTGAGAGAGGCAGACGGGGTCATTTTTAGCATCTCTGCGTTGTTGAAGAGTATCGGGTGAAGTGTGTCAAAGCTTCTTGACTCATAGTGAGATGCCAACAGCAGAAAAAAAAAACAAAGTTTAAGTATTTAAAAAGTCCTCTCCACAATTTTCTCCTCGACTCTTGTTCTCTGGCACTATTCTCTTCCTGATTTTGACCTTTGACTCTTTTACTGTTAGCATCTCATATTGACTAATTATAAGCTTCCCCTGATGAGAGGTCTCGTAAATTCATTAAAAGTTAGGGGAAAAATTTAATGACTATTATAAGAGTATAATGGGAAACAGATGAACAGATATGAAAAGTGATGGATCCCAAAGTACAGGAACAGAAACATTGATTGGTTCTTTATGTTGTTCAAATTAAAATGTTCAAACTGGCAATTAAAGAGCGATTGGGGTGGTTTTACAGGAAGTATACTGTACTCTTACTGTCCTAACCGGAAGTTGTGATTTGTATCTTTCTGCCACCCTGACACTTCTTTCAGATGTTTGTCCGCTGGTTGGGTGTGTAGCCTGTCTAACTTTCCTGCAGGAGACTAGAGTTTCTATAACATCACAGACCTGCAGTCTTTCCCATTTTAAACAAGAGTTGTAACCCTAACCTTACCATAGTTATGATAAGGCAATATTACAGAAAATTAGAGGTTTGTTTGATGTAAAAATATTTTTTTCACTGACTGTTTTCAGGGTTTTGCAGAATGCTCCTATATTGATTTGTAACTATTGATGGAAACTCAATGATCCTGGTCGGGAACAAAACCCAGACTCTCTTGCTGTGAAGCCGCAGGTCTAATTAAATTAAAAAATAAACTGTGTCAGCACGCCGCCTCATCTGAGCTTTATTGCTGTAAATCTGCCTCGCAGGATAAAATATACACTTCTCTACACCCTCGCTGCTTCTTTTTAAAAAAAAAAAGAAGCCACACTGCCAGAACTGTAGCATAGCCAACCTTCTGTCTCCCACGTCAGCTGGAAAACAAAAGCCCTTTATTTCCCGTCGCTGTCAGAGGAGTAAATGAACAGAAGTCTGGGCTGTGGTTCTGCCCTGCCTTCTGAGGGAGATGTGTACCCACACGTCGGGGCTCTTGTCAGGGATGGTTTCAATGCTCTCTGTGGGAACTGTTTCAGGAAACAAACGTATTCGTTTGATCAGCGTTTTCAGCCTCAGCAGCAGCAGCAGCAGCAGCAGCAGCAGCTGGCTCGTCCCAAAATTTCATCACTCACTTCTCTCATTTTACCAGCTGTCCTGTTGAACAGGGCTGGAGAAAGTGGGTGATAGACAAAACACACAACCAGAAAGTGGCTGTGTTTGGTGGCGATCTCTGAGTGTAACTGTAGAAGTACAGCTAAGTAGATACACGGCGTTCCAGAAACACCAGGCCATTACATCACCGTCAACCTGAGTCAGCCAAACAGTGGATAAGCCAGTCCTTCTTTGTCAGATTCCTTCACCCTGTTTGAATTGATCCATATTTAAAAATGGATGAACCCTTTTCTTTTTCCACCTCAGAAAACAGAGGTTCTTCTTTTTCTTCTTCTTCTTCTTCTTCTTCGTCTTCTTTGTCTTCTTCTTCTAAATAATTGAGTGGAGTAGAAAACAACTCTGTGTCTCTTCATTTTGTAAATGCCCCTGATTGGTTGTCTCCTCATTGGTGCGACAGACAGTTTAAGCTTGAATAGCTGTTTACGTGAAAATTTGCTGTTTCATATCATAGTAAATTAATGTATTTTGCATTTTTGACTTTTAAATTTAACAGTTTTAAGGCATCATTGCCAGAGCTGGTAATATCTTTTGACAATTTTATAAACTAAACAAATCAGCCAGTTCAAAAAAAGATTTATTGTTGATGGATTTAATCATTAGTTGCAGCCCTGCTGGTGAGAAACCTTCTGAGTGGCCAGTAGTGGAAGCTTGTGGTTTAACAGCTCCCAAGTAGAAACACAGCGATGCTGGTTATTACAAAACCAGCCCAGTCAGCCGCCTGTGAATAAATGCATTTGTCCGTTTTTTTGCTCAGTCGAAAAATTAAAAAAAAGCCCCAAATGTTGATGTCAAACCCTCAGAGTCTCACATCTGTCACAGCTGCCGCGGATTCAAACAACACAAAGTGCCTCAGAATTAATACATGAAATATTAATTCAGTTACATAAATGTTCCTCGTGACAGCGATAAAAGTGTGTGTTGAGGTGGAGTGAAGGCTGTAATTTAGTAAAGTCTGTAATTATAAAATATGGGGAGACATGGCTTTCTTTTGGGAGCTATGCACTTTCTGTCTCTCTCTCTCTCTCACACACACACATACACACACAAACACACCCTGTCAGCTGAAAGTAAAGCCAGTAATTAGCAGCACAAACACACACACACACACACACACACACACACACACACTAGGCGCTCGTCATTAGCCTCGGCCTCTGAGCTTGTTGACGTGTTTCACACATTGAATAAATGCTGATAATGAAAGGGACATGTTGTTTGTATGAAGCTGCTTGTGTCACAGGACTTTTTTTTTTTTTTTTTTTTCAGGCGTCAGGAAATGTTGGAGGGTGACTTAGCTCACACACACACGCACACGCACACACACACGCACAGAGCTTATAAAACAGCAGGCCATCCCAGTAGCCTGCGCCCAACTTGATCTCACCTTTCCCTTTGTACTCAACAGCCGTGCACACACATACTGAGAAAACACACACACACACACACACTGAAGTCTAGAACCTGAAGTAGTGTTGGCGAGTCATCTGCGCTCAGTAGTTCTTCGGTTTTTATTGATCAATTACTCACTGATGATGTCGTTTTGCTCAGACACTGTTGACTTCTACAGACGGGAGTTATACACAGTGTCAGTGAGTTAAAACTGTTCATCTTTATTTCTGCAGACTCACTGTGAACACCACACATATTTGAATATGATTTTTGGTGTATATGTTTTCATTCTGTACATTCATGTTACAGCTCAACAGGACAGCAGCTTTGACACACGTTGGCTTGTATGTCAGTGATAAGTCAGACTCTGTTGAGGTTGATCAGATTTGTGATCTGCATTTGGCTTGACTCCTTCGCCCTGTGTAAGTTTGATATTTACATTGTCACTTTACTTTGACTTGGAAGTAACAGGTAGGATTTTTGTGTGAGGCAAACAGTATTTGGGGGAAAAATAGAGCAATTATGAATTGTATGAAATGTCTACAGTTTGAGCAGATATAGATAAGCACAGCAGCTTGACTTGTAAAAGTACTTGAAGAATTATACTTGCTATGTTTAGGATGTTTGGTCTGTCCTGCAGCTGTTGTTTGTGAGGAGTAATTTTGTCTTCAGTCATCTTCTAGTTAGATGCAAGGTATGTTTTTTGATTGTATGCTAAGCTAATGCGCTCTGCAGGTGTGAATGAAGCCAGTGACCAAAATGTCAAGACATGTCAAGACACACGACAAAGGACAAATGTGTTTATATGTTCATGTTTTATATGATGTTTTTTTATAGACTGGTCCAGATGTGGACATTGTGATGCTGATGCAGAAGCAGACACGGCCTTGTGTGTTTAACCATTTCCCCTTAGATCACATAGATTTTGGATTTCATGGCAAATATTCAGACTTAGTGTGATTCATACACGTTGGCCGTAAGCTCTCGTGTTAGCTCGTGTGTCGGCTGTGTTACCGTTACATTTTCCAGACCCTGGAGATGAATTCTCGCTTTCTGCTTCAAAACTGAATTGTTTTGCATCGGCAAGTAGATGTTTTTCATTAAGTTTATCGGCCTCAAAGAAACAATTTAAGATGCAACAGACTTCTGGTGAAGAGGACAAAGACAAAGCAGCAACATTTAGAGCAGATCTTAAACCTGCTTCTTCTTTGTTGAAGAAATCAAACACCAAAAGTGGCTCATTATGGAGCTTCTGTCATCTGTAACACAGAGAGGGAACACGCACACACACACACACACACACACACACACACGCACACACACACACACACACACACACACACACGCACACACACACACACACACACACACACACACGCACACACACACACACACACACACACACACACGCACACACACACACACACACACACACACACACGCACACGCACACACACACACACACACGCACACACACTAAAACACATGTTCTCATTCTCAACAGGACTTAATTGCCCACAGTGTCTGTTCTGCATTATCACAGTTAGCAGGACCTCTGGGACTCATCTCTCTGTTCTGTTTGTAGCGCACGCGCACGCGCACGCGCACGCGCACGCACACACACACACACACACACACACACACACACACACACACACACTCAATGGGGGGTGAAATGGGTCTCAGAGGATGAGGTGCATGTACATACACTGTAGCTTCATTTAGTTTCTGTGTGTGTGTGTGTGTGTGTGTGTGTGTGTGTGTGTGTGTGTGTGTGTGTGTGTGTGTGTGTGTGTGTGTGATTTTCCATCAGGTGTAATAATGATTTGGAGAAACAGTTTATATGATTATATCAATCTGAACTTCTCAGCAATAAGCACAAGCAATGTCCTCTCCTCTCCTCTCCTTGTTTCCTCTTCTCTTCTCTCCTTATTTTTTCTCCTCTCCTCTCCTTTCTTCTCCTTGTTTCTTCTCCTCTCTTCTCCTCTCCTCTCATCTCCTTTCTTCTCCTTGTTTCTTCTCCTCTCTTCTCCTCTCCTCTCCTCTCCTTGTTGTCTCTCCTTCCTCTCTTCTCTCCTCTTCTCTCCTTATTTCTTCTCCTCTCTTCTCCTCTCCTTGTTTCCTCTCCTCTCTTCTCCTCTCCTTGTTTCCTCTCCTCTCCTCTCCACCTGTTTGTTTTTACTGGTGTAATAAAACAAACATACTTTATGTGTCTCTATTAGAGCGAGGTGTTATTTCTTCAGTGGCACCTTAATGCCTCTCTCTGGCTGTAAGTCACCTTCACTGCCGCCGCTAATCGGAGCGGATATAAAACTTTACGGCTTCCTCTTCACTCGCCGATGAAGATGATGCTCTGCAGCTGAACTGGTAACTAATGAAGAGAGGCAGGAGAGCGAGTTAACAGCAGCAGTAATGATGTCACTAATGTGTGTGTGTAATGACTGCAGGATTACTGTTGGCACCGCCACACACGTTTACATTTAGGTGGCTGGTCGGTGTTGGTAGCACGGAGGCGGCGGCTTGTTACAGTCTCAATGGTCTCATTTGAGATGTTAATATTTTACGGCCCTGACACTATTGTGTTAAGTGTTTCCTGTCTGTGGACTGGTATAAATTTCAGTGTGTGTGTGTTAATTGGATTGCAGCAAAAATTAAAAGCTAAGTCAAATTGAATGAAATTGAATTTATGAACAGAATGTGTGATGAAAGCTCAAATGATCAGCAGACTCTGCTGAAGGTCGACTGTTTCTGACAACCAGAGTCACACACTCCAGCTACATATGTATTTTTCTTTTAGTAGAGCTGGTCTTAACGAGTGCTGGACCAGCAGACCAGTATGAGACCAGCAGAATGTTTTATTGGTCTGTTTATCTCCCCTTATGGCTCACAGGTGCACTGGTGATCCTCAGACTCCCCCAGTAGCACTAGAATTAGATTCACTTTTTTGATTAGATTAACATGGTAAACATTATACCCGGTGAACGTCAGCATGTTAGCATTGTTAGCATCTAAGGACTGAGGAGTAAGTAACAAGAGGAATTAGCTCATGAAAAAGATGAATGTGGGATACTGATACCCAGAAAGATTCATGAAGAAACTCATCGGTAAAAATATGTTTGATATCGAAAAAGATTTGTTTCAGTTTAAGGTTAAAAAATATCAGTGGACAGAAACAGCTCAAACTGTTTGTGGACCAGCATCAGTAACCACTTAAGGTGCTAAAAAAAAAAAAAGTAGCTGCAGTAACACTTCCATCAGCTGTGACGTTGTGACCTCATTGTGTCACTTCCACCATGAGGTCAGCAGGTTGTTCCGACTCTGATCTCAGGTTATTGTGAAGTCAATCTCTCCTGTTATTTCCCACATGTGGTTATCAGTACCGTCATATTTGCATTGGTGGACTTCCTCTCTGCTGTTATTCCTTCCTCTGATTGGGCAGTACAGCCCACCCCCACCTGTCACTTGTGTTTGTCTATCAGATGTTTCTATCAGCCGCTCCGAGCTGCCAGAGAAATGTCATCACAGTTATAAAAGCAGAGCAGAGAGAGAGAGGAGGACAACCCTGAGAGATTTTACTGAAAGACTGATTTAAAGTTGTCATGTGCTTATGTGTGTGTGTGTGTGTGTGTGTGTATGTGAGTGTACCACTTGCAGCACCTAATATTGTGTTACATTGTCTAGCTTTGGGCAACAAGAATGTTTCAAATAATTTTTCCTCATATTTTGGGAGGCCATCTACAGTATGTGTGTTCATGTGTATGTGTATAAGACTGGCAGTAAAAAGAGTGAGAGTTATCTTCAGGCTAGAATCATATTATAAACTTCCTGATGGAGTTTGAGCTCACAGCATATTTGATTTAAAATTTTTTCTTTTTTAAAGGTTGCATATTTTACACTTTAACTGGTTGATCCATAAGAAGATATATTTGTGGTTTTAAGAACATAAACCATCTCAATGTAGTTTCACATCTCCTCTCTCAGGCTTCTCTCTGGAGCTCTAGTAACAACAGGTCACTGAGCCAATCAGTTTTCCAAGTGATCCTGCTGCAGGTTCTGATCCTTCTGGAGAGGAAAAAACCTTCTGATTATAAAATCAGATTCTGATTTCAGATCAGATTCTGATTTCAGAACAGAGAAGTAACTGTTTGAACCAATGAAATAATTTGCATGGCAAATCAGCTTTCACTGTATGTCATAGAAACAGTATTCTTTAGTGGCTAATGTAGGACAGATGAAGGATAACGCACATGGAGATGGGGGAGCTTGGGCAGTGCTGCCACTGTGTACAGTAGTAATGCAGGGCAGATGCAGGGTAAGTGGGGGGGGGGGGTCTCTACAATGGTTCTCAGTGTATCATGGACAGCGGTCAGTGCTGTGCCACCTCTCCTCTGCTATTGAGCTAAATAAGTAGCTTAAAAAATCTTGTTCGGTGGTTACACAACAGCATGTGTTTCCAGGGGTTTCAAGGGGCTTCCAGGTGTTTCCAGGTGTTGGGGATCATGTGAAAACAGTAGAATAAAGTATTCAGTGTCTCCAGAGGGAGCTGTGGGAAGTCTGCTGCAGGCTACAGACTCCAGGATACATTAGCTACTTCTACCTTAACACATGCCAACCTCTGACCAAACTGTTGGCAGTTGAGTTGCATTATGGGTAGTGTAGGCAGCAGGTTTGGCAAGGAAGACGGATGCATGGAATAAAAGAAAAAAAGAAGATGAAATGTCTGGTTCTGCTGCATCGATTTAGATCCTCCATCATCTGTCCCACAATGTGAGGTGCAAGACTGTATCATTGGGGTGCTCCTTTAAGTGACAGTTTTTATGGAGGCACAAGCTATTTACAGAGTTCAGATTGAACCCCCTCTGTATTTCCTCCTAAGAAGCAGACTGTTCCTTCTAGTCAGAGGTTAAAAGTCACAGCTTCCAGAGCCAGACTGGAGATTGGGGGATAAAGAGAAACGTGAGGATGTGCTGCCAGAAACTTGAGAGGCAGCTTTTAGGCTTTGCACCAACACACACAGACACACACAGACACACACACAGAAACAAAGCTACCTACTCTGCAAGCTGAATGAAATCAGTGGATCAGGAGATATGGAGGGGTGGACCAATAGACCAAGATAAGGCAACACTCCCCAAGAGAGAAGTGGAACACCCCTGTGTCTCATTGTGTGTGTCCGTGTGTGTGTGGGTGTGTGTGTTAAACTGTGGTGGGAAAGAGAGAGAGAGAGAGAGAGAGAGCGAGCTCGGTATGTGAATCGTGTGGCTGCCTCTAGTTTTTCCATTAGTGGGAAAAAGGAGTTTGGTGCTGTTTGATGTCGCGTCCAAATGTTCCTGAAATTTCATGCTGAGCAACTTTAATGGCAGCAGAAGGTTTAGCTGAGTCTCTCACACATACACACACACACACACACACACACACACACAGACACACACACACACTGTATTGTACACTCTCAGAGGGAGTGGAAGTGGGTTTGTGTGTGTGTGTGTGTGTTTAGTTCTCAGCTCAGGAAGCCTGTTTGTGTAGCTGAGCTCAGTGATTTGTGTGTTTGTCTATGCTGATCAGAGCAGTATCACTTTTCATTCAAACTCACCAGCTTCAAGTAACGTGGGATTCAGAATTCCACTGAAAATCTGCATGAGTTCTGCGCTACAGGTTCGAAAAAGAGGCTTTGAAACGGAGGCAACAGCATATTGAAGGGTAAATCTAAGTGGTCATAAAATGATTCACAATGTAGAAAAGCAGAGACACCAGAGTCTCATCTTTTCAAGGCTCAAGACACTATCAAAATTAAATAATCTGAGAAGGGGACATACGTTTCATAGAGCTCATAGGTCATATACAGCCTGTGGGTCATGCTCGGCTGTTAAAAATATGTGCAAATCAAGTGCTAGATCATCAGTTAGATCATCAAACAGCATCTGAAACCGCAACAGTAATCTGACAATCGCACCCAACTCACAGATCGACTTGTCAGGTGTGTGCAGGCGTGACAGTTGGCAGGGTTTGAACTTCTCTCTCAGCTAGTTCCATCATGTTCTGTGAGAACAGCTGAGTTTGCATGATTCACAGTTGTTGGGGAGACGTGCGGCTATGTGGAGGCTATGACAGCAGGACAGTGTGGACAGAGGCCTTAAAGGTCACACAGTGTGCTAAATGAATACGGATTGATGGCAGAGAAAAGCCTGACTGCCTGCTTCACTAAATGAATTGAAAGACGCATTTTAGCCATTATTTCTCGGTTTCTATTATTCCCCCTCATGTATTGATTTAATTACAAATTACAAAATGTTCCTAAACATGGGGAGGATTAAAGTGATAAACGTGACTGCAGATTTTCAGAGTGTAATTGTTCGACTTGTTGGTGAAATGTGGGGCAACATGCACAAGTCACAGCCATTTCAGTAGCACCTGCTTTACATGCCCATGAGCAAGGCAGCGAGCCTTTGGTCGCTGCAGCAAAGCTCCAGAGTCTGAATGAGGGGAAAGTGGATGGTGATGTTGCTGACAAATGTGACACCAGTCAGATTTTCTTGGAATAAGTAAGGGTTAATACACACACACACACACACACACACACATATATACACGCTGGTGTTGCTAACGTTTCCAGTGCGTTGGCTGTGGTTTTGGCTGCGGCGAGGGCCGAGCCTGAGATCAACGGAGGGCATTGTTACCCCGAGCGAGAGAGACGAACCATTCTTTCCACTTTCCATTTCAGCTCTTGTCTGTTATTATTTTTTGTGAGGGCCAGCTCGTCTTTCCAGCTGTTGTTGAAAGTGATGAAGGCTAACGTGTTTCATGTTTCAAGTCATAAATGAATCCCATTCGATCAGCGGCATTGGGTTAGTGTCTCTGACAAACCAATCTATTATGTGTTTATGATGGTTTGTAGAGAAAGATTTACTACATTATTTACAGTTCTTGGAGTGACAAGGCTCCAACTTACTCATGATTTGTCACAGTGAGAGAATCCTAAACACAAAACCATGTTAACTTGACTTTTCAGGCACTGTATTGAATCTCAGCATCAGTGCATGAAAAGTATGAACTTAAAGCTCCATACAGTCTAAAGGTCTCTGTCCATGTGTAGTGTGATTATAGATCAGGTCTAGGTTCTATATTAATACTGTGAAAGTATCAAAGCCTCAGTCCACAGAGAAATGCACACAGCCTGTATTCAGAAACTGAGCCTTAAAACCAGCTGTCAGGACTGTAATTTGATGTCACAACGGAACAATCACCACCATCAGCCACGCCCCAAGCCCCGCCCACTTGGACTCAGCGTCCAACCTTGCAGGAGTATTTTACCTGAAATCTGCTATATTTTTATTTGACCACTCAGAAACCAGTCTGCCAATCAGAAGAGAGGTTCAGAGCCTCCTCTCTTCTAACTGGCTCCCCGACCTCTTGTTACTCGAGCTCCAGAGAGAAGCCTGAGAGAGGAGATGTAAAAGTTCATTGAATTTTTTAGTGTTGAAAAGCACAAATATATCTTCTTATGGATCAACACTTCAAGTAAAACACAGGGAAAGTGTAAAATATGGAGCTTTAAAGGGACAATACGATACAATGCTGTACATGCAAACTGAGGTACAGAGTTTCTGATGGCCTGTGCACTCTGAACTCCCTGTCTACCTTCTGATACAAATACATTTAAAATATATTGAAATACTTGGCTGCTTTTTCCTTAAAAAACAAAATGTGACTTTTTCCAAATCTGACTTGCAAGATTATTCTGCATGTGTGTGGTTTCTAGTACTAAAGTTGGTTCTTTGTAAAAAACCTTAATGAATGTGGGAATGGGTGTCAGTTGTGGAATTTGGTGCAATGCTGGCTCGGCGGAAGTGAGAATTTTCAGGCCACTTCTGTAAAATCCAATCAATTGGCACTCTTTTGAATCACACGATTGATTGATTGATTGATTGATTCCTCTTTGGGCTGCTGAACCTTTAGCTACCTGCACGACTTGTCTTGTCCCGTCTCATCTTTGTTTTCTCCTGATTCCTGGAGTGCAATCTTTTGAATATGATTCCTAAACTATTCTTCTTGTCCTCTTGTCGCCCTAAAAAAAAGTCTTGGTTTTGTCTCCTGAATCCTTAAAGTCCTTGTAACCTTCTTGAAAACTTGGTCTTCGTCCTCTTCATCGTCTTATCTCCTCGACTCCTCAGTCGAGAGTAACTGTCAAGAATGCCCTTCACTGTCATCTCGACTGTTTGTCCTTGAATCCTACTTACTAGCCTCCCGATTCCTAATGGTAGTAGGTGATTGCCTTCTTTATCTATTGACCCTTGTCTTGTCTATTACCCTTTTTTTATGGCCCCCTTCCTCTCATCTTCTTTTGTCCTGTTCCCTTGTGTCCACGTGTCTATTAGCCTCAGCCTCTGATTGATATTACCTTACCTTAGCAGCTTCAGTGGAGGTTATACCTTTCTCAAAGTTCATGAATGTATCATCCTCCCATCACCTCCAGTCCTGGGCTGCAGCTCTACAAACTGTAACCTGGTGCTGACGGAGGTCCAGGGGAGAATCACGTCGCCCTGCTATCCCCAGAAATACCCCAATTCACAGGCCTGCAAGTGGACCATGCAGGCACCCACTGGTTTCATCATCCAGCTCTCCTTCCTGGAATTTGACCTGGAGGAAGCGCCTGGCTGCATCTATGACCGGGTTGTGGTGAACACAGGAAACGCCGATGTTAAGTTCTGTGGTCTGACAGCCAACGGACTGACTCTGAACTCGACAGGGAACGTGATGGAGCTGTCCTTTACCTCCGACTTCAGCGTGCAGAAGAAGGGGTTCAGTGTTAGCTTCCGACACGGTAGGTCCAGGCTGAGACCTGCTCTTCAGGTCTGAAGCTGTTCAGACGCATATCAACAATATTATGAGCTATAACCTGCTCTCAACAGGAATCTGATGTATGTATCACCTGCTGGGGTGTGCAGAAGGTGAATGTTGATCTTATTGTAGAGCAGCATGAATAATAAAGCTGTTAAAAACAGTCAGCTGCAATCTGAGTCCTCAGATCTCAGCTTTTCAGAAAACAAATGTATCTCATAGGGTTTCAAAATGTTTCAGAAGATCAAGGGGATTTGGTCAACACATAGAGGAGAATATAAATCATTTAAGCGCCACTGATCAATATTTTTCAAAACAACAACAGATCAAATCCAAAATCCCCTGTCCACTACCTGCTCAGCAGCAAACAGCAGACAGACACAGTCAGAGAGCAGCTGGTGAACAGAGTGGAGCATTTAGCAGTAAAAGAGCCAGACATTTCCCTCAGGAGGCGGTGGAGACCAAAATCAGAGCTAAAAGAGAAGGAACACTGCACCAGTTTTATGCCAACACATTAGGTATAACAACATTAATTGTTTTAGAGCCGGCATGTGTTTGATTTTGGGATGGACAAGTTATCCCAACATGGATTTTTACATCAACCAGAGGCAACTGGTGTAGGATATGAGCCAAACACACAACTAAAAGTTTTCATTTTCATTCTACAGGTGTTGTTGTGTCACCAAATTTAGTTTGGTCAGTCCTTCCAAAAATGGAACTTCAGACTTGATGTAACTGATAAAGGTCACTCAGTCAGAGGTGTGTGTTTTTAGCTTGTTGTTAGCCAAAGAGAATCATTTCCTGCAGCTTTAATTTGAGTTTGAAACCACAGAGATCAGTGGATCAGCATCAACCAGCATCAGCCAGTCCAAGTAACGACCTACCAAAGATCGCTTTAACACCAGTATCTGGTTTGGTGTTTTGGTGCATCTGTGTGTACGTGCCCTGATGCGCGTTTCGCTGTGTGTTTGTATGTGTGAATGTGTGTGAGCGGTGTTTTTCCATTGCACACTGGCTGTTAGTTTTTTGTGCTCGTCCAGCAGCTCAGTCAGACTCGTTCTGCCGGGAAAAGCTTTGTGACAAAAACCTCTGATTCATCAATACTTGTGGATGGTTTGTGTGGTATGAAGTGCGAGTTAAAAACCAAACCCGGACAGTGCCTTGCTATTTAAAATTAAACCATTTAGCAAAAATGTTTATTTATAGTGTGAAGCAAACATAATGTAAAACTGAGGCTGATGCATTGAAATGAAAAGTCACTACAGTCATAATCAGCTGTATCAGTTAAAACTAAGTTTAGAATTAGACATTTAGCTGATGAATGAAAAAATTTTTGTTGATTTTTCCACTTGTGATTTTTCTATTTTCACTTCTCCTTTCGGTCTTTTGATCTTTTCTCGATGACTTTCTTTCATCCTGGCTTCTTTTCTCACTTGTTTCTCTTCTTGTTCATTTCTTTCTCTGCCTTCATTGCATCCTCCCCCTCTTTGTATAATTAATTTCCTTTCTTTCTTTTTCTTTTGTTCTTTTTCTTTAATTTCTTTCCATGCTTTCCCACTTTCTTTTTTATTTGTTCTGCCTTGCAATTCTTTTCATCTTTCCTGTTTTTATTTTATTCTCATTCCTTTGTTACTACTTTTCTACTTGTCTTTCTTTTATTCTTTCACTTTCCTCATTCTTGCTTTTCTTTCTCAACTGCTTCTGTCTTTCCTTCCATCCTAACTTTTCCCTTTCCTTTTTTTTGTCTTTCTGTCCTTCCCGCTCCTTGCTCTCTCTCCTGTCTTCTCTCCTACCTTCTTCCTTCTCTTTTTCCATCCCTCCCTTCTAGTTGCTGTGGCTCTGAGGAACCAGAAGGTCAAAATATCCGGTGGCAACGGCCATGTCACCAAGGTCGCCAACTCAGTTTCCATACCAGCGCTCACCCAGCTGACCCTGTGCTTCGAGTTGGAACGCAATGGCCAGAAACAGGTATCACACAATCTGCTGATGAAAGATGTGTATGGCTATGTAGCTATAGCAAAACTTACAAATTGCTCCTTCAAAGTCCCTTGAGGAAAATTTGCAATTTGTAATATTGGTCCTATCTTTAAAGTTTTACCAGCAGAATGTCTGAAGGTGTTAAATAAATTGAAAAATTAAGCTCTGGGAAGCTAGGACGTGGACCTTTAGGTTTCAATTACTTCCCAAAAGTCAAGAAGGAACGTTCACACTCTAACAGAGTTCTCTTGGTCCCTGAACAGAAAGAGTGGATCTTCACCTACTTTGACACAAATAGCAATGAGAGGCTGGGTTTGGGCTGCAATCGGGCTGGCCTCATGACGATGATCGTTGATGGATTGATCTGTCCGATCAACGATATCATCTCCACCTCTGACATCACTTCTACCATGAAACGTTTCTGTGTGCTGTGGACATCGTCAAATGGCCACGTGGGGGTTTTTTTCAATGGAAACTACAGGTTCGAGTCCTGCTCCTCCTCCATTGGGCGCACTGTCCCGGGGGGTGGACAGTTCCGGTTAGGAGGTAAGTCCGGGTTTGAAGTTTTACTACTATTAACTTTTATTTGAATTTACGATGTCCGACATGACTTGTTAGCTATTAAAGTCAAATGATATTTTGTCATGAAGATGCTGCATCCAAGAGGTTTTGTCACCTACAAAACTTTGATTTCGGGATCTCTCGACTTATGTGGTTCAATTATGCTGAAACAAAGCTGTCTACAAAACCTCTAATTCATCAAGCAAAATGAAGACCTAACCTGTAATGAGGGGTCACAAGAATCCTGGCTGCAGACATCTGAATCCCTGTCCACATCTTTCTGGTGTTAGTGTCTTGGTGTTCCACCCAAATGGAGAGACAACCAATCTAATTTGAGAGCTCTGTAGGAGGGTAGAACGTTTTGAGAGAGCCGTAAAAATAGTGACAGAAACATGGCAACAAGCCTGGATGAGATATTTGCAGCTCCTGTAAGTCCACTTACAGAAATAAAAACTCTTAAATCAACGTATTTCTTTGATTGACATGACAAATATTAGTCAATAAGTACAATAAGTCTTCTGCTATGACTGAAAGTAGTACCCGGTGGACAGAAAATGTCAGTCACTACCAATCGGTTTGGACAAATAGCTCCGCTATAAGACAGACAGCAGGTTACATGAACATGAGGTCACACGGAATAATAACGGTGAGGCTTAGGACACATATTGATGTTTTAAGGGTTCACAAGTCAAAATGTTTGGGAACAGGTGCCAGCAGGAAATATCAGCAGGAGTTGTTATGCTATGCTAGTTGTTCACTTGTAGCTCTGCCGTCCATTTCTGAGCAGCCGAATGAGACTGGAAACGTTGAATAGGTAGCTACAGAAAATGAATCTGGAACTATCACAATGATTGGATGGTCGAAGCAAAGATGCCAAACACCTAATGGTAACAGCTTCTTAAATGTGAGGATCTGCTGCTTCACTATGGGATTGTGATTGAATATCTTCGTGTTTTTATTTGGTTTAACAAAACAAGTCATTTGATAGTGTCACCGCAGGCTTCAGTAAATTGTGATGGGCCTTTTAACTATTTCTTGACATTTTACAAAGCAAACAGTTCAAGAAAATGATCTGCAGATTAAGTGGTAATGACAATAATGGTTGGCTGCACCTGTAGCAGGGAGCTTTTGTCACAAAACAAAGCTAAAAGACACAAGTTTTAACATTTGCCGAAATGAAACCACAAATGATCAAGCTCATATTGGACAAAGAGACGAGAAAAAAAGTGATAAAACAAGTGGATTATGATGATTATCAAGGACTAATCATAGATAAATGGTGCACTTAGACTTTGTGGAAGTGTATGTGTTTTTATTGTATTAAATACTGGATGTGAATGTTGACGATGATGGCACTAGAGGAAAAGTCGAAGGAGGAAAAGTAGGCGGACATGAATGTCTGAACCAAATTTGACAGTCCATCCAGTAGATATTAGATATTTCAATCTGGACCCAAGTGGTGGATCAACCAACCAGTCAACCACCTGACAGCCTGTAATTGCCACGCTAACTGAGAATTTGAATCCAGTGTTGCCATAAAACAATCTGCTGATTGATTAACATTACTGCATTACGGTCTTCAGAGAACCAGAGATGTTAACATGATGGATCTTTGTGTTCAGGGCAGAGCAACTTTGACGGGAACATCTACAACCTGCGGCTGTGGGATTATGCCATGACAGAGCAGGAGCTCAAAGCGTTGAACTGCAACAATGAGGGGAACATCATCGACTGGGACAACAGACACTGGACCATCCCCTCCACTCTGGCCCAGACCGACACCTCACTCAGCTGCAGTGAGTACAGCAAATAATCAGTCTGCTGCTTCCCTTAAATCGCTGGAGTAACCAATGTGGATTAATCCGCTGCTGAAAATAGTCCCCAGCATATACAATGTGTAACGTTTGATAAAAACTACAGTGAGCAGCTGTTTTAGGAAATTACTGATACTTTTTAAAAAATGAGAATATATATTTATGTGATGTTTTTAAAGAGTTACGTCTTAAGTGGGAACCAATGGTCTTGGAGCAAACAGATTGTTGCTTTTGGACTTTTCATAGGATTTGTTGACAATAAGGAAAAAATCTGTGCACAGTCAAACTAAAGCAACAATAGACCCATCAATATTGAACTAATCTATACAAAATAATACAAGGGGAGCTATTCTCTATTGCCATGTAGCTGCAGGTTCACCAAGTCATTTTTATGATTTGAGGAATGAGAAACATTTGTCACTTCTCAAGTAAATCTTCAAAGTCCTTAGTTATCTGTCTGATATTATTAACTGTGCAATAATAATAGAATTTTATAGTTTTACACCAAATGTAATAAACAGTCCAGAGCAAACATTATTATAATGTGTAGCAGTAAATAAAGTCAGTGAATAAGCTCATAGTAATTAAAAGCATTAAATAAAAATAAGCAAAAACATGTACAAAACTGTTTTCTCAAAATTGCTTCTCACACACACACACACACACACACACCCAGTCTGTTTGCTATCATGGTGGAAAATTACAACCAGACTTCAGCCAAATTCTGGTAAATTTTGACTGTGGCTGGCGAGTTAATTGACTCCAGCACTGAGTTTGGCTGCTGACCTGACATCATTCTGATTCCTGCTCCGCTCTAAAGACCCAATTGGCTGGTAAAATACACTGAGAGTTCATGGTGAAATTCCTGCACACACGCATACACACACACACACACACACACACACACACACACACACACACACACACACACACACACACATACTGTATTGAAATTGATTTCAATTACTTATTTATTGCAAGATTTTTCACAGTATTTATTAGTGCATTAGCATCAAAAATGCATTATGCACAAAATCTGAGCACATATACATACACACACATACACAGACACACACATGCTTGCACAAGTTACCACAGACACTCTAGACACACTTAAAACCTGAAACCAAGTTTACATAATCAACCATTTTCTCACCATATTTAAGCATTATCCATGAAAGAGAGTGTAAGAGTACACCCTGTGTGTGTGTGTGAGTGTATGTGTGTGTGTGTTTGTGTGTGTGTGTGTGTGTGTGTCTGTCCACAGAGTAGTACTTCTTATTTAAAAGCGCTGTAAATGAGTGTGTAGCCACAGGAGGTTAGCCACAGTGGTTTCAGTGCAATTCGTGCCAGCACTGTACCCAGTGCAGAGCGGGCCTGTGAGTGTGTGTGTGTGTGTGTGTGTGTGTGTGTGTGTGTGTGTGTGTACGCATGCTTGTATGCCTCAGAGACCTGCAGTGGTTTTCAAGAAATGCATGATTCTGCACTTAGTTTCCTGATTCTCTTGTACGCACATACACATCACACACACACGCACACACACATAGTAAATGGCCCACAGCTGGGGAGTTCACATGAGCTTTCCTTACTTTACATGAAATGTGATCTGCTGTGATCCACGCTGAGAGAGACACATTATAAACCAGAGTATGAATGAATTCTTTGATGTTGGGCTTGTGTTTTTTACAACAGTGAAACACAGTGTGGTCTGATTGAATCGAACAACACAACATAAATAACACAAAGCAAAAGAAAAACTGAAAACAAGACATTTGAACAAGATGTGACACAAAATTTTAAAAAAAAAGATAAAACAGAAAATAACATGCTGTGCTGTGAACCCATGCACATGTTACTGTATGTTTACACAGTATCTTTGAATGTTAGTAAAGATATATGTGTTTTTTTAGTTTATGAGTTGTGGTCATTAATGTTCTTTCTTTCTTTCTTTCTTTCTTTCTCTGACTTCTCTCAAAGACAAACACACTTTCACTTTATTACATTTAAGAGTGGTGCGTCCACAATGATGCTGCACTGCCACCAGAGTTTTCTGATGGTAAAATAATTGATGTTGGACTCAGTGTGGATTCAGTATTTCTGATGTACTGCTGATGTGTGATGTAGGAGCCAGGTTTTAAAACAAATGTGTTTTTCTCTTCAGTTAAACTGAATTGATCAGAAGGAAAGAAGCACACACACACACACACACACACACACACACACACACACACACACACACACACACACATCATTTTCTTAGTTTGTATTTTGATGTTTCCTACGTCTCTCTCTTTCTGAGGGATCTGTTTAATTCTTGGATGTCCGAACCACCTTCATCTTGCGCTTGTCTGTCTGATGACCTCTGACCCTCCATGATTGCTTGAATCACTATTTGCTGCTGATTATTGATCATTAATGAATGGTGTAACTGACACTGTGACTTTGTCTTGTTGTAATGTGTTCTCAGGCCACCGTTTTCTACTCATTTTGTGGCCTTTTTTTTAACCGATCGCTTCATCCACTAATTGAACCTCTGATCAATGTGATTAAAAACTGTGTTTGATGCTGATGTTTTTGACCATCGACCGCTTTGTTTTGACTGATGTCCACTAATCTGTCCTTCTCTTCACAGTCTGCTACCCTCATTGCATTCACTTAACTACTGCTGCGCCAACTAGTGGTGAGTGCTGCTAACAGGCTGCTCATGTATGTTGTATGTCTGTGTGTGTGTGTGTATGTCCTGGAGGTAGGTATGATTCGGCTTGTGCTAACTGAGCTATGATGCATGCAGAGAATGTGCAATAATCTCTTTAAAAAAGTGCTAAATGCTGAAGTAAAATAAAATAACTTAATAAAATATTAAATATGTAATAACCTAGGTATCCATTGTAGTGTGTACGCTGACAGTAAACAAGGCTTTCAGGTGGTTTGACACTCCGACAGCCATGTTGGAGCCTCAGCTCTTCACCGGCATTGGACATCCAGTTGTGGCTCTAGTCATATTCTCAGGTTCTCTGCTTGTTGCCACTCATTGTCTGCCGTGTCAAACACTGTGTCGTCCTGGTGCACAGACTCCGTCCATGTGGATGCAGATGACAGTTTTTACAACACCACCAACAAACTGTCAGTCAGAAGAAGCTCCTTCCTGTCAAAGCGCTGTAGGCCGGTTTTGAACTTTTCATGCGACGACGTGGCCCCAGAGTTACTGCTGACAGGCTGAAGTCTGGATTGTGGTGTTAAATAAAGAGCACAACTTGACTGTGCAGAGGTGAACGGAACCTGCTCTTCACTGTCAGTGTAGAGACGCCAGCTATTGACAGGGTTTGCTGTTTGATAGCAATTTGTCAAATCTGAATCCGAAACATAACAAATCTAAATGACAATCAGAGTGTTTCCTTCTTCGCATTTGCTAATGGAAGACTTGATTCTAGATTTGCAAGACTCCAACTTTTATAAATATGTAAAAGAGTCAGAACCAAATGGACTCAGTTATCAAGTTATCAATGACCAACCAACCAGTACTGGAATTTGCATGTGTGAAGAGATTTGTGACTGGAGATTGTATCATTTAGTTAGTTACTCTGTGATTTGGTATCATTCCTTGAAAATTTAACTATAGAAAGATGGACGTAGCTTCCATGATGTCACCCACAGGTTTCCAAAGAGCAGTTTTGAAGCTTAGAGTGGGCTGCTCCGTCGTCGCCATCTTGGCAGTGTCTAACTCCTGGCTAATCCAAAAATAACCAAAGAAGTGTGGAGCCAAGACTTTGGTGCATGCTGGTTTGTTTGGTCCAGCGTCAGTATGATATGACTTGTACCCATGATCTCTGTGATGATGGTCACCTGGAGATGAGAGACAGGACTGCAGACATTTCATATATCTCGTTTCTTTGATCTTGTTTGTGAGGTTGGATTTCATCGCCTCTGTGATAATATTCAGTGGTTAAAGTAGACAGAGGAGTAAACACTAAATTCAAACATCAGTGAGTTCAGTCAGCAGGTCTGAATTTCCGCAGGCAGCAGCAGTTGTAGGTTTGTGGCTGTAGTGTTCAGGGTCGATGGCAGGTTAGAGATTCACAGCTGTGTTTGACTGCTTCATCGAAGAGGCGCTTTAAACTGAACAGCACAGACACACGGCCTGAATACATGCAAACACACACATGCACTGTCTCAGACATGGACACACACCTCTGTTACAAGCTCCAACCAGGCAGCAAAGGGCCGACTGTGGGTTTCTGTAGCCTTCATCTGATCTCTGTTAACTGGACGCAGAAGTCATGAGGTATCTAGTGCTGAAGTGATTAGATTGTTAATATATTTGAGAATGAATTTTGATAATCAATAAAGGGTTTGGTACTTTTCGAGCAGAAACTCAAACTCTGCATTGGCTGCATTGATAACAGAATCAGTACTAAATAGAAATGAGATGAGCCTTAATTGATCCCTGCAGGGACCCTGGGTAATTCCAACAGCAGGAAACAGAAGCGGAGGATTAGTTTGGGAAAACAAAAGGTGATGTATTGACTCCATAGTCACAGCTGTCTGCTCCTCAGAGATTAAAAATGATCCAGGTTACAAGTTTTTTTATTTGCAGGGAGCGTAGGAGCAGAAGGTTCAAATACAGGTCACAGGATATACTAACAGACAGGACACTGAGACAAATGTGAATGAATAAACATAAAGGAGTCGTACAGAGCAGTGGAACAGGGCAACACTGAGAGGAAACAAACACTTTAGGGATGGTCTTTTACTCTTTGAACCTCTTTAGATGGGAGTTTATAGAGCTCCAGGAAGGATTATACCAGATAGGTAAGGTCCTGTTTGAAGCCAGATGTGTTTTGACAGATGGTTTTACAGAGCTCACAAACTTTAAACATTTTCCATTCTTCAATAATGGAAGTTATATAGCTGTTCCTGCTTCAGCTGGCTGACTGTTGTTTTTCTCTGTAATGGCTTTGAGGTTTACTTTCTTTACTGCGTTTAATAACATACAGTTATGATCGTATATCCTGTTTGGCCAACGTCCTGGAGACATGCTTTTTTTTTAATAAAGGTTTTAATTTTAAATGTGCTGAGCTGTGAGCAAGAGAGAGTAGATATTACAAGTGGGTGGTAATGGCTAAACTGGGAAGTAAATGAGGAGATTGCAACAAAAAAAAAAAGACAAAGAACATACAAATTTGGCAGCCATAGAAAAAAGAACATGGCTGCACTGACTGTAATCTCTTTATAGACACAGGTCTGCTACATTAAAGATGCACAGTATATCCGGTATAGATGTTCTTCTGTGGAACTATGTGTCATAGTTTTAATTTCTTCCACTGCACAGAAGAAGAAAGTTGAAAAACTGATAATCTTGCTTTAGTTGCTACAAGTAAATATTGCAGGAAACCAAACCTTTTAGGGGCCCAGGGCAAAACAAAAAGTTGTTAGGACCCTTATTTACCCCCACAGCTTTTTCCAAGTTCCAGTGAAATCCACTGAACAGACCTCACTTGACACTGACATTTGCCCAGAGACCCAGAAACCTCTGAAACTGACTGATGCAGAGTTTCTGTGTCACATCTTTATTTAGACATAGCCACCATGAGAGTTAAGTAGAAACTAAAGTAATGAAACTTTTAAGATTATATTTTAACAATGTAATTAACACATTACAGATGTAATTTTCTGCTGCTAGGCGTCTCTCAATCCAAACAACAGCAAAAGATGGAGTTTGGTAACGTCATGAAGTAACATGAGATCATGGGAGTTGCCATCATTGCTGTCTTTTTACCCGCAGCTAAATTATCCACAGAGGTCTCCTCCTCACTAAAACAAATGGAATCAGTAATTAAAACCAGTACAACGCCGGATAAAGCAGTTTCACTTTAAAAATCACTGTTTCTCCGATGCTGCTGGGTGGACGCTGGACGTCTCGGTGGGGTTGTGAACCCAGCTGCCGCTAACGTTTGCAGCTTGTTTCTCTGATAACTTCAAAATCCTTCATCCAGGTGTCTCAATGTGGCTTAAAAATTGCCTAAACCTATTTTGATGCTTCTGGCAGACAACCACAATGCTGACGCAAAAGAGGATATGACATCATTGACCAAATAAAACGGACTGTTACAATGATTAAAATCGCGTTTTTCTCTTGGTTTGCAAATTGTTGAGAATATCTGGGATAATGTAAGTACAGAACTCAACTAAAGAAAAATCACATATAGTACCTTTAACTTGTGTGGCTGCACCGAGGTGTTATTAGTACCATCTGATCGGTAGATTCTACTGACGACCTTTATCTGTTTGACACCTGAATCTTACCTGATAAAGGTCCAACAAATTCTTCAAACTTCACGACAACATCTTGTTGCCCTCCGAAATGACATAAGAGCCTTTGGTTTGGTTTAGACACAAAACTGACTCAGTTAAAGAAACAGTCGCAGTCATGGCTGAAAGACATGTTCATGTTTATCATTGATAGAATCAAACAAACAGTCATGTGTCTTGTTTGGTCTCTGAAGGTCTACAGACTGAATTATATTATTAAATACACATGTGCTATTGGGCACCACAACAAAATCTTGGAGATTATCTTTAAACTTTAAGGGTATGCTATAATATTCAGTCTCATACATGTGTATGAATCAGTCCTAATCACAACTTAATGAATGCATTAAAGATTAAACCCATGTACCGTCTTTATTAATGGATTTCCAGTCCCTAACAGGACACCCAGCTCCTCCACCCAACTCTACAGCTTTGAACACATGTCTTCCAAGTACATTTCACACTCATTTTCCTTTCCAGAAAGGTGTGCTTCATTTTGTTTACCTTGAAAATGCTGTCTTCTTTTTACGAGGCTACCAAAGCGCTCTGGGCCATTTGAAGCCATTTTTATGTTCCTCTTTGGTCTGGTAATGAGGCCAGTGCTGATGGAGGCAGAGAAAGAGCTGTTGCCAGGCGCCTGCCGCGCTCTGTGTGCGTCTGTGGAATGAGGTCGTCTGTGCTCATGTATGTATGCATGTGTGTCCGTGTTTCCTTTAGGAGAAATTGTGTGTCGCACTTTTGTATGAACTCTGCGTAACCGGGCTTTGCTAAGTGTGTATTACGTTGTCTTTCATCTGTTATTGATGCTAGAAGGTAAACACGGACACCTAAACACACACACACACACACACACACACACACACACACTTTGTGATGGCGCCTGTCAGTCTCTGCCCCTAATCCTTCCTTAAAGGACAATTGTGGTTTATTACAAGTTGAGTTTTATTTAGTTTTTATCATTTCTCACTTTACTCACCCAGTTAATAGGAACGTGGTGACTTTTCGAAAAAGCAGCAACACAACGATCAGAAACAAACCTCCAGGTTAGACAAACTCATTTATTGGAAGAGAAAATGACGACAGAGTAAAATTATGACCCAGACTCTCAGACCCACTCCCTGCTTCAACTTTGAACTGCCGTACTTACTGTGGTAGTGCACACTCTGTGGGTAGCCCTCCTCTCTTTGTCTTGTCATCCCTACTTCTTCTAGTTTGCTTAAGCTAGTGTTACTTAACGTTCTTTTTGTTGCTAGGCGACATCTAGTGGCTGTAGAAATTATGACAGGTGCAAAGGGAAAAGTATAGTGACATAGTAGACAAAGTCTACTAGGAGGAGGTGGTGGTGGATGGATGAATATGACACAGGAGAGCGGTGTTTGATTCCCATGTGAAAGTAGCAGTTTATATTGTTTCTATTATCCATGACCATTTGACAAAGTTAACCAGGTTGTTATTATTGTAACCACGACAACTAAAATCGTCTAATGTTGAGGAAGTACTAATTTTAACCGAAATCATGATCTTTTCCTAAACCTAACCAAGCCATGGCCGTTTATTGTTGTAACTATGCCGACAAAGCTCCGGCTCCACTGTTGGTACAGTCTTCATGTTTGTTATTGCAACCATGGCAACTGAGGCCTGCCGCCGTAGGGGCAGTATTTCAGGGGACAGTCCTCTGGGTCGTATCAGAGGGTTGAAAAAAGTGACCTGTATGGTTGTTGTGGTTGGAGGAGTTGTTGACTACAAGGGCAGTGACTGCACATGCACGCCTCCAAGCCGACTAGAAAGAAGTTTAATAATAACAACAACTGCGTTCGCGTGTATAACGGCCTTACTCTTTATGTGAGTTCAGCCTCTCAAAGCTTTATTTCAAAAGCTCAGTTTTAGCTGTAAGATTTATGACTTAAAACACTGGCTCCAAATTGAATTCAAAATCAATCACACAACTTTTAAGTAGTGTTTAGATAATATTGTGTTTTATTGCCCGTCAAGACTCACAAAACTTAAAACTAGAAGATGTGGACAGAAATTGAAGAATGATCCTGTAAATGTGGTCTTGCATCTGAAATTCATCCAAGAAGTAACTGGATAGTTAAAAGAGTAATTCGACATTTCCAGAGCAGCCACCGTGTTTTTTTGGTCTTACAACAAACAAAGTTATGTTTACATTCAACAGGGACTCACTCTTAGAAACATTGTTCCCTTAGCCCTGCTAGTGGTCAAGAACTCCACAGGGCACCTTTAAGTCTACCAGGACCTCGCCAGACCACAAAGAGACAATCTAAATCCCGGTCTGCCTTTGCCAGCTGAGAACAAGATATTTTCCCCGTAAAATCCAACCAGACACTGAGTGTTGGGAACGGCAAATGGAAAAGCTTTAATGAACTGAACATTGGTTAAAATGCCACAGTGTTATTACACATGTCAACCATTAGTTCATACCAAAATGCTGCAGAATATTACTTTAACCGTGAAACACATTCACAAGCCCTGAATATGGGCCAACTGTAACAGCTTCCCTCCCTGCAAATAATAAACATGTTGTTCCAGTAATGACAGTGAATTATAGCGCACTGCCCGGTGTTGAGTCATTACATTAATTATAGCTCATCAGCTACTGTCACCACAGCGACACCCTGATAAAGACATACAGGGGAAATATGCTAGCTGGGGGGAAAAACGGGTCGTGTATTTATATTATTGTTCATTCGTTTGCATTTTGAACACTTGAGCTGACACAGAATTACTTCTTTTACTGATTGCTGTTACTCCCCGTCTCTCTGAAATTCAAACAGGCGTAATGTGTGAATGATTAGCTGCTTTGTTTTGTGCAGAAATAAAAGTAAAAACATGGAAATGTGTGCTCATCTCCTTGCAGATGATAAACATATTTTGACAGTAATGACATGGAAATTTAGGCTGCTACCTGGTGCTGGGTGATTAGATTAATTATAGCTGATTATTAGTGATAGATCTGCTTCTGTCCTGGCTGGCACTTCTGCTGTTGAAGGACTCAGTGGGCCACAAGAGTTGCACAAAGCTGTATTCATTTGCCCTGATCACAATATGTTGTTCAACAGATTTAGAACCGTCAGAATCGGGAGAAGAGGGAGAGAAAGAGAGAGAGAGAGACAGAGAGAGAGAGAGAGAGAGAGAGAGAGCGGGATAGACGATGTACGTGAACATTCCATTCTTCTGGTTTCAGTATTTCCAATAGATGTTGAACCTGCTGCACGGATTTGCTCCAATTCAGGCACAAGAGCATTGATATTGGGTGATGAGGTCGGGCTCACAGTCCCGTTCATCCCAGAGGTGTTGGACTGGGTTGAGACCAGGACTGTGTGCAGCAGGCCAGTCCAGTTCTTCCACAACAAACTGGGAGAACCATTTTTTTTTTTTGGAGCTGGCTTTGAGCACAAGGGTGTTGTCATGTTGAGATAGGAAACACAAATTGTTGAGAGGCACACTGTCATCTGAAGTATTATTGTATGCTTTAGCATTACGATATCACTTTATTGAAAGTAAGGAGCCCAGGAAGAAACAGACCCACACCAATCGCACACTAGTTTATATAAACAGAGGTGTCCATACACATTTGGCCTTATTTTGTATATTGCAATCTGCAAACACTTGTTAGTTGATTCAATACATTTTCTTAAATTAAACAATTTTAATGTGCACCGAGGTATCTGTCCACATACTTTTGGCCACATTGTGTACTGTAGCAGAGAAACAGAATGGGGAAAAACATGAATAGGAAGAGAGATATATGCAAAGACAGAGAAAGAAAGGAGAGGAAAGAAAGAAACAAGGGAAAATTAGACTTAAGGAAGGATTAATAAAGCGAGGAGAAAGAGAGATTGAGAAAATGGGAAGAATAGAAGGAGGGATATACAGAGGAGGGAGGTAAAGAGACAGGTGAAAAGGTGGGAAGTAGGAGTGAGGGAGAAATGTTTGAAGAAGAGGATAGAAGAGAGAAAGAGGCTAAAAGAGAGATAGGGAGGTATGAAGGGAAAAAAGTGAAAGACGAAAGTAGAGAAGGACAAAGGAAAAGAGGCAAAGGGAGAGAGAAAGGAAGGGGGGGGGTTAGATTTTGACTGGGCATAATCCTCAACCCTCCACACCTCTTTTGAACCACATGCCATCCATGATTACTGAATTCCTGCTTTTTCACTCGGCTGATCACTGCGATGATTTGCTGACATTCTGTCAAACACATTCCCTCTGTCTGTGTGTGTGTGTGTGTGTGTGTGTGTGCGGCTCTCCCCCTCCCTTCTGAAGGCCTGTGAATCTACAGTACATGTGGGCCCGAGCTCAGGATTACATTTCAAATGGCCAAAATACTTTAGGAGCGTTTGAGTTTTGGCTGCTGTGCACAGTTGGTCAGACAGACTGTCCCTGAAATAAAACAGCAGTTTGTTTGATTCCTACGAGCCGCCGATCTGCGTCCCACCGCAACCCACAACATCTGATTGATTTGAAATCTGCAGGATATCAAGGACTAGTGTGGGAAACTTTCTTGAAGGCAAAGTGCCAGGGATTGAAATAGATTATCATGTTTCTAGATTGCCTGCCTGTCATCTAGTGCATGCTGGGACACGCTCCAATTCACTGCAAACCTGTTACTAGAACAACTACAACCAGAATTTTGTTGTGTGACATTAGCAGGTTGCAGAAACAAACATTTAATATAAAAAAATGCACCCATAGTTAACTTAATATAAACTTTTTAGTGCCAGCATAAAAACTCGTTGACATTTTAAGTCATCTAAGTATTTATAAAAAAATGTGTGGATGTGTACGTTACAAACTAAATTTGAATGTATCATTATTAATCAGGATTTCTAGTGTTGAGTATTTGAGGGGTAAAACCTTTCTTCGTTTTCTCTCACTTTTTGTTCTAAAATAAAAAAAAAGAAGATGTGGTTTCAAATCACATCTCCAACTTTTGGAAATCTAGTTTGGTCTAGAAATGATCAGTAAGGGCAGAACGTCAACTTCAGAGAGGCAAACATTTCAGTCAGTTTCAGATGTTTGTCAGGTAAATGGTCAAACAGAAGTATCTTGCCATTTATAAAAACAATGTAAAATCAACCAACTAACCTCAAATTGGCCTTTGATTTTACAAACACAGTTCACTGCTGCATCACCCTCCAAACCTGTGTCTGAGTGCATCAAAAGTGAATGTCTGTGCATTAAATTTACTGTGTGAATAAACTGCTTCTCCCGCTAAACTGTCTCAAATTTAAAACCATGCTCCCTGATCATTTTAATTAACTAACCTTCTGTTTTTAATCTTCCTTCCCCTCCATAAAGGTGTCTCCCCACCCAGCAACACACCACTCACTACCAGCTGTGACCCCCCTGGACTGGGCTGCCCAGGTAGGGAAAACAAACACACTTCCACTGTGGATACTGACATTGGAACTGGTGGCAAAAAAGGCTGATAATAACTGCACCTTTTCTGATTCATCACCTAACATAATTTGGGCGTTATTTTCTTCCTCTTTCCCTTTGTGACAAACTAAGAAGTATAATCATGTTTCATGTTCCTCCTCTAACCAATAATCACAGGTCAAGAGACATGTAGACGTCTAGGTTAAATCTGTGTGTAAAAATGTGTTGCCTAGATATCTATGGTCACTGTTGTTGGTTTAGTTGACACTTTTTACAAAATCCTATGGAACTTATTGTATGAACGATGAGTTATTCGTCCTTGATAGACCAACATGGGGACAGTAGGTCATGCTGCAGTTTACTTAACCTGATGTCTTTAATGATTAACAGCTTTCTCACCGGCCTAATCAAATCAAACCAGGCAGGCAAATGCACCAGTTACATCAAACCAAGTCAAACGCATTTGGTGTAAAAAAAGCACCTTAAAGTACTTTTATCTTTTCAAATTGATCTAGCTGACTTTTAACCAAGTTGTCTGGATGTTTTTAATCTCCTTTCTTCCATTTGTTCTTCATCCATCTGTCATCAGTATTGCAGACTGTCAAATATTTATTGAACTACTACTACCACTAATCATTGCACCTTCTGGCAGGTTGGGGATTGATTCTTCCTATTTAGTCTTTGGGAATTCCATGTCTAAGTCGAACAGAATCTTTAAGGTAATTTTGGTGAAAAGGGTTACCCAAAGCACCTTCATTGTTGTCATGGCGTGACCCTGAACCCTGGCAGTGTTCATACCTTGAATTATCCACTGCAGTACACAGGGTGTGAAACTCCTAACCCACTGCCAGGAATGCTAGGTAAGTTTTTCCTTGATGACCACATACAACAGAAGCCCCAAACATATTGAAGCCTCTGAAATACTGTCAAAGGATGTTGGAGGGAGGAAAAGGCAAAATGAAAGACGGGATTGAGAAGAGGAAGAAGGTATTAGAAATACGAGCAGTGAAGAGATCAGAAAATTGGTTGAACAAAAGTTGCATTTGGTGCTCTGGTCAAAGCTCAAATGATGGAAACCATGTAGAAAACCTGATGAAAATCAGACATTTCTCTTTGTTTTATGTATTAATGCGAAGATTCCAGTCTCCTCTTCATTGCTCCACATGTATCTGATGTGTTCCTCTCTTCATATTTCATGTACATCAGCATTTCTTCATTAAGTCTTTTCCCATTACAGTTTTTTGTCTATTGTTATAACAACTTTTCCACTTCAGCAATTCTTAAAACCTTTTATGGATACTGTATTTCAATATTTTTGAATATTTAAACGCATGGCTTTATGCACAATTTAAAAATGTGCAGGGTAACGTGGAACCACACTTAAAAATGATAACATTTTGTTAAGCCATTTGATTTGCAATTTTTGGCTTTACAAATAAAATTGACGTGGCTTGAGAACAGGAGAAAAGAGTGGAGAGGGAGGACAGGAATTTACAGGAAATTAGTTCAAATGAAGAAATTCTTGAAAAGGACACAGATGCTCCACTCTGCTCGCTCTGAGCTACCCCTTCTTCAACAGTTTAAGTGTTTACAAATGATACAAAATGTGAAAAAGGTTGTAAGAAGTTACCCTCTGCTCACTCTGACCAAACAATCTGGAAAAGAATCTCTTCAGGTATGTTCTGTTAATGACATTTTCCTTAAATGACCCGTTGACATTCCTGAGAGGAACTTACATGGAGGAACTAAAGTCTTTAAAAAAAGAACACTCAAGGGTGCTCTTCAGCTGTAGCAACGAGTCCCTTAGCACCAAGCCAGAACCATTAAAACCAGAGTACTGTCCATGCACAGACCATGGCCTAAAGAAAACTCGACTGCAGCCAATCGCCTTTGTTCCAGGAGGTCATATGATCTAGAATTGAGCAGGACTCTGTGAGAAAAATAGCTGAGGGCCAGCTGACGACGTGACCCAACCCCACTCCCTAAATGTCAGTTCTCACAGTATCCAGAGGCATCCCTCTGGATGCCTCAGTGGGACATTTTTCTAAAGGTTAGTTTTTGTGGGGTTGTGCTCATGAGAGGAATGAAGTTTGGCCAATTAAGCTACAGCTTCCAGAATATAATGACTACAGCAGACCCGGCAGGTCATCAGGCCATGGGAGAGCAAGAACAAGGGTTCAACGTTAAATCCTTCAACTAGGTTGGTCTCTAGAGCACAGGGTCGGGCAAAGAGCAGCACTCCCGCAGCAGGTAGGAAGTCAGGTGTCATGGTCCTTTGAATGAATGCCAGGCTGTGTAGCCATTAGCCACCAGGACACCTCAAACCCTGGTGAGAACAGGTGTGCTTCAGAAAACACAGCCTTCACCAAGGTGGAACCACCTAGGAAAGGTAATTCTTTTTATTACAACAGACAATGGGTTGAAGTGGACAAAGTCAAACACAACCACCAATCACGAGGTGACTGAGGTTTGAAGCATTTCCCTATTGTTCAGACAAATTTGTATGACTTAACTATCTACATATCAATGAAGCACATACATGACATTTTTCTTCTACTTTTACTTTTGACTTCCACTGGAACAGGCAACTGTGGTTCATTAACATAAAAGTATCATTGTTGACTTGCCATATTTTGGCCTAAAAACATTCTCCAGCCTGATTTAGATCTGGAAATACAAGTTGGATTCTGGACACCATTGTGTTTTTGTAGTTGTAGAAGCTCACTGATGGGCACTTCTTGGTCAAATGATGCAACTTAATTAAAGTTTGTGAATCACAGAGGAGTAACAACATCTTTGTTCACCAACACCTAATTAATAAGTCTAACTGCAACATTTAGCTCAAGTCTACACAATTCTTGTTCTCAATAACAATTCTTAGTCACCGGCAGCTCACATGGGTCAGGAAGAAAACGTCTCACACTCTTTGTTTCTCTTTATTTCTGCATAAATGGAACTAATCTTAATACAGCAGGACAAAATGTACCAGGTGATCATCTTCCCATCCCGTTACCCTAACTCAGGAATCACTTTGCTGGTTGTCTTCATGACCTTATTTAAGTGCAAAAGGTCTTGGCCCAAAGTTTTATCTTTCCTCAAACCCTGTAGTGCCCAGAATTTTAGAGGCAGAGAACTCTCACACAAAATGTGTGTGAAGATTGTCAGTCGTCCAGGTCATGAGATTTCCAGAAGTGCTAAGTCACAGCCAAGTGGACTTGCTGTTGAATTCTTGAAGATCTCTCTCACCCAAATTGCTTGGAATCAGTTTTACAAGAAGTCACACATGTGGCTGAATAAGCCATATGTGACCTCAATGATGCTGAAGGTATGAACATCTTCCGCCTTCACTACAACTCAAGGTGGTTGTATGATTAAAGAGTTGGTCGAATGAGGGTTAAATACTATGCACTGACAATATAATACTATGGGCCTGATTTACTAAAGCTTTGCGTGCGTAAAAACGTGCGCAAACGCGACAGCACGCGCAAACACATGTTGATGCTGATCTACCAACCGGGCGCACCGAGGATTGCGTCTGTCAGTCGGGCAAAATAACACGCGCTATCCATTTTGCGCTTCTGCCTTCATGAATATGCAATATAGACGTGCATGCCAGAACGCGCAAAATATCGGGAGGAGTAGATGCAAATAGATTCATTTTGCTCACGCAATGAGATTTACCAAACCTCAAACTAATTGCGCTGATTATTTTTGCGAATATATTTAGCACGTTTGAGAGTAAAGTCTTAGGCTACCTGGCACAGCCGTGCGCACAGATGGCTGCGGTCATTGTTGCAAGGAGGCGGCGTAGGCACGACAGGCAACGGAGAGAACGCATCTTTTCTGTTCGTGTCACTCTTTTTGGGATGGCAGAAGAAAAAAATAATCGAGACATATCGGTTATCCGGCGATGCAAAACAAAAAAAGTCATTCGTTCAGAGTTCAGAAAATCCTTAAATAATAAATGTTGCATCATAATGTCAAGTGTTTCTTGTTTGTGCTATTTTGACAAAACCAAAAACTCACATTTTTATGTACTAAAGCCCACTTTCTTTTAGACATAGGAAACATTTAGTTCGGCCCAGTTCCTGTCATTTTTTCCTGAAACTTAAAACAAATGAAAACGCACACACTTCTGTGCCCCTGCTGGAACGCACAAACAAAAAAACCCTTTTGGCAATTACGCTTTTCCATTGCACAGCTAAAGAACGTTCATGACGCACGTTCATGTCTTATGTGGTGTACCTGAATGAATTAAAAATATTCCCTCTATCCCAGTAATCTGCTCATCACAGAACGTCAGCTGCACCTGCTGTTCAGTGGGAGACAGAGGGTCCTCCTCCGCCGGTCCCCCACCTGTTTTATTTGACGATTTTTCTTATTCTGTGCGATTTTTTCCTTTGTTCTTCTACGAATGTCTTGCCACCTTTTCTTCATTTCATCCGGTGTTCTTTTGGTTTTCCCCACAGCATTAACCTTGTCACAGATTGCTTCCCATATTGCGTTCCTCCTAATAACGGTTAAATTCCTTTGCTATAACTCAGAAATGTGCTTGTTTGCCTCTTGTACCAGCACCTCCAATTCCGGTCCAATTGGATCTGCTCGTTTGCATTCGCCACGGTGAACCCCTTAACTCGCGCAAAATCCTAATTTAAATAGGACCGGCTTGATCACTTTTGCGCCTGTAGTCAACTGCGCTGTTAATCTAAGTAAATCACTCGCAAGGCCCAAACAGGCAGCGTGCGCAATCTATCCGTGTGCGCACGCAATTTAGCGCTCTTTATTTGGGATCTTGGTAAATCAGGCCCTATGTGTATTAAGTCTGGGTTTAATGACCTTTAACAATCATATTTGCTTCCATGTGCAGTGCCAAGTCAAATATGTATCTGAGCTTGTGACATGAACGCAGCATTAGATGCCTACAGCAAGTCCACTTGCCAACCTGCAGTAATGATTTTACTGTATACCCCGACCTCATACTGTTCAAGGTTCTGCACTGAAGATGCTCTTTTGTGATGCAGCTTCACAACCATTCATCATCCTCTGCATCTTTTTCTCTCCCTCATCCCAACCCCTTGTCACTACCACCAGCCGCTTCCTCTCCTGCCACCTCATCCACTGACTCCACTAACACCATCCATGCTACTAATGCCAACATCCACGGTAAGCAACCCACATCTTTGCCCTCCACCTTCTCATGCAGCCTCCTCCTAAAAGCCTTCCATCTTTTTTCATCTTTAGCTTCTTACACTTCTCTCTGATATCACCACCTTCTCCACTCTGTCATGCCTTGTTTTTTCACTCTAGATGACCTTTTTGTTCTCTTATTTCTCTTATTTCTCCTCTCCTCCATCCTCCCTGTACTTTTTTGTCAATAGCAAACCAAATTTGAGAACTCATCTAAGATCAAAAAGGAAGACTTATTTTCACGGAAGTCATTTAGGGTTCATCACCAAGAAACAATTCTCCTTAATGTTTTTTTGAAAAGACTTCCCTCATAAAAATTACAACCCTCTTACATGGTGCCATGTTTAACCTTTCAAGAACCCATGAAAAGTTGCTTGGAGCTATTGCACTTTAAAGTAAAACTCTCTATTATTGATGTTCACTCTATTATACATTATCTACCTGGGAAAAGGCTAAGCTAATTCTGAATTGATGAATTGATCCAGATGAACGTGTTCGACTCAGGAGGACTGAGACTACATAAATATTATCTACCACTGCATTAAAGAAAATTAGTTCATCAAATCTTTTTATTAGTTAATTAACCTTCATGTCACTCAGAAAAAGTGATGGTGAACGAATGTTCCCAGGAATTTATGGAAATCAGCTCCTGTTCCTTCATTTGGGTAAATGGGATTTTTCTTTCAAACAAAAGACAGCGGCATTCTCAGTGGAACTTCCATTTACTTGGCACAGAGTATGATTTTTTTTTAACACAAGCATGTCACAGGTGTTATCCATGAGCATATAAAAAGTTGTCAAAGTTTATGCAAAGTTTATGCTGGAAAATATCATGATTTGCACCTAAATAGAGCATTGGGTGTTTCATGTCTGCAGCTGGCAGCATTAACACCATTTTTGTTTTCCATCTGTGGCCCCTCTTGTTTGTCTGTGTCCTTTGATTTGCCATCTCCAGTCCTCCCTCCCACCACCACATCTCCATCCACCATCCCTACCACTAGCATGCTTCTAACCCCAACCACCAGCACCACCACTACCAGTACAACCAGCTCCTCCTCCTCTGGTAAGGCTTCCTCTGCTTCCCTGCTTTATTGTTTGCTGCCACTAGCATCACTAGACTTTTCATGCAAAAACCACAAAACAAGTCAATTCTAAATTTTCCCATCCACTTTAACAACTCTTTTTCAAAAAGCACCTTTCTGTAGAAGCGAGTCTTCCTAAACATACACATGCAGCTGTGGGGTCTTCAGGCCTTCCGTCCCTGATATGAAGTTTTAACTAATGAGTGAGCCAGCTAACCTTTTCTCTGCCCAGAGACAGCAAAAAAGGAAGAATCTGATTGGATAACTCTATTTTCATGGTTTTAGGACAGTAACACTTTCATTTCTTTAGCAAATTTGATAGTAAATCAGGCTAAATTAGAATAGAATAATTATAACATTATAAATAGAAAAGAATATTTATTAAATGAGAGATCAAGATATTAAATAAAATATTTGAAATTCTGATATGTTTGGCCTTCTCTGAAGACCTAGAAGGCCCTGATGGTTCCCCGCTGGGGCTAATCAGTGACACCTATCACTACCATCCACACCATCCTTGCTACCCCTGCATCTCCTGTCACTAACGCTGCATGTGGGAGGTGTTATCCATGACCGCATAAAACATTTTCAGAGTTAATGGAAATTATCAAGATTTACACCCAAATGGAGCATTGGTTGTATCTGATCTGCACCTGGCAGCATTAACACCATTTTGTTTTTTGTCTGTGGGCCCTTTTGTTCTGATTTGACATCTCCAGTCCTCCCTTCCACCACTTCATCTCTATCAACCATCCCTACCACTAGCATGCTTCTAACACCAACTACCAGCACCACCACTTCCACCACAACCAGCTCCTCCTCCTCTGGTAAGACTTCTTCTGCTTCACTGCTTTTCCCCTGCATCAACTGTCCCTACCACTGCATGTGGGAGGTCTTATCCATGAACATATAAAATTGTTTCGGAGTTAATCAAAAATATCAGATCTTGCACATTGCACCCAAATGGAGCGTTGGTTGTATCTGATCTACACCTGGAGGCATTAACACCATTTTGTTTTCCATCTGTGGTCCCTTTCATTCTTCTGTATCCTCTGATTTGCCATCTCCAGTCCTCCTTCCCACTACCACATATCCATCCATCATCCCTACCAGTAGCATGCTTCTAACCCCAACCACCAGCACCACCACTACCAGCACAACCAGCTCCTCCTCCTCTGGTAAGGCTTCATCTGCTTCCCTGCTTTGTTGTTTTTCATGAGCATCACTAGACTTTTCATGCAAAAAACACAAAAGAAGTAAATACCAAGTCTTTCCCCTCCCCCTAAACTATACTGAATTCAGCTGTGGAGGCATCAGGCCTTCTGTCCCAGTTATGAAGGACTAACCAATGAGTGATGCAACTAACCTTTTCTGTGCCTAGAGACAACAACGAAAAAAACACTATTTTCGTGGTTTTAGGACAGTAACACTCTCATTTCTGAAAAAGTTTAAGCATGCTGGAAAATATCAAGCTTTGCAACCAAATAGAGCATTGGTTGTATCTAATATGCAACTGGCAGCATTAACACCATTATGTTTTCCATCTGTGGTGCCTCTCCTTCTGCTGTATTCTTCGATTTATCATCTCCAGTCCTCGCTCCCACCACCACATCTCCATCCACCATCCCTACCACTAGCATGCTTCTAACCCCAACCACCAGCACCACCACTACCAGTACAACCAGCTCCTCCTCCTCTGGTAAGGCTTCATCTGCTTCCCTGCTTTGTTGTTTTCCATGAGCATCACAAGACTTTTCATGTGAAAAAAAAAAAAACTGACACATTGACTCCAGTGTGCTATTGGGGATGCACCAAGTGTCAAAAGGCTTTCCTTTATCAAAAAGCTATTTTTTTCTCTGAATAAAGAAAGGCTTTTGAGATTGGTCCTGCAACTAAACAAAGCTAGGAACTTGTTTCATTAACGCAGTATGGTTGTGTGTTATGTGTAATTGACATGCTGACTTATTGTGCTAATCAGTTATGCCTACCACTACCATCACCACCACCAGCAGCAGCAGCTCTGCTACCCCTGCATCTCCTGCCACTAACGCTCCTTCAGCCAGCAGTACAACACATGGTAAGGGAGCTAACAATATTGAAAAATTATTACTAGCCAGCATCGTAAGTCAAGGTTCTGATTTTGTACTATCCTGATACCAATAACTTTACAGTCATTCTGTTCACCAAATAGGTTACACAAAGCTGTAATACAGCTTCTTATCAAGCCAGTTTCAAGCAAGCTTTTCACAGTTAGCTTGATGCTAGCGGAAGAGAAGCTAGTTCTTTGCTTTCTCATTAGTTGTTTCTTTAATTTTTCTTCCTAACAACATGATATGAAATTTTTAGTTAAATATGTATTTGCTGCTATAAAGGAAACTTTTCATTTAACAATCTAACAATTTATGTAACAAATATAAAACATGATTCACAGCAATATACACACAAGTTAGTAAGACAACATTCATATCACGTGGAGTTACTATTATAAACAGTTGCTGACATGTTAAGTTGTGATCACAACTAAGAAACTCTAACTGTCCAAACTATCCAGTTTGGATAATGTGAATGCCTAAGTTGTCCCAGGTAATCAGCGCAAATTTAATTAACATAATGGTATATGCTTAATACGCAGTATTGTTTATCCCTCACACATCCATTAACCTGGGAATTTTTCCCATCACTGCCTTCAGTCCCCCATGATAAAAGTGCAAGGCTGTTGAACTTAATATTTTTTTTTATCTTAATTAAAATAATTATTTATTCAAATCTCTCACACATATGGAAATAAAAACTGAACATCATGTTTTAGACAAAAAAAACCCAAAAAAAACAATAAGGGAAAATTACATGAAATAATAGCTAACCTGGAAATGGCAGAACTTAAGCGCTCAACTAGTAATCGTCCTAATTACCATCCGCCTCATCATTAACTATCACTATCTTGTTTCATTTCATAATCATAATCATTAGTGTGAGTGTATTTAAACTGTGCAGCTGATGCAAATTGGTTTATATACAGTGGCAAGAATCAGTATGTGAACCCTTTGGAATGACCTGTTTTTCTGAACTGATTTTTTCATAAAATGTGTTCTGATCTTCATCTAAGTCACAAATGTAGTCAAACACAGTGTCCCTAAACTAATATAACACAAACAATTGTAATCTTTTGTGGCTTTATTGAACGCAGCCATTAAATATTCACAGTAGTGGTGGAAAAAATAAGTGAACCCTTGCATTTAATAACTAGTTGAAGCTCATTTGGCAGCAATAACCTCAAACAGGAGCTTCCAGTCACTGCTGATCAGACCTGCATAATGTTCAGTAGGAAGTTTGGACCATTGTTCTTTGAAGAACTACTTCAGCTTGGACAGATTCTCAGGATGTCTGGTTTGCAAGTTTCTCTTTGGGTCATTCCACAGTGTCTCTCCTGGGTTAAGGTCTGGACTCTGACTGAGCCACTCCAGAAGGTGGATTTTCTTTGTCTGAAGTCATTCTGTAGTAGATTTACTGTGTTTCCAGTCGTTGTCCAGTAGCATCACCCAGCTTATTCTGAGCTTCAGCAGGCGAGCATTCACTCTGACGTTATCCCGTAGGATCCCTTTATAAACGTATTCATTAATTTTCCCCTCAATGATGTGGAACTGTCCAGGTCCAGAGGCATCAAATTAGCCCAAAATCATGATGCTCCCTCCACCTTGCTTCACCTTTGGGATGATGATGTTGGAATGTTAGTATGCAGTGCCTTTTACAACACACATAGTGCTGCATATTTTTCCCAAACAAGTCAACCTTAGTTTCATCAGTCCATAAAACATTTTCCCAGTAGCACAGTTGAGTGTAAAGATATCCTTTATAAACTTTATAAACTACTTTGTCCTGTGTTTATAACCGCAACCATTTATATATATTAATTCATACACATCAGCATTAATCTAAAATATGTTTAGTTCTACTAAACTTACTGACATAAATTTATGACTGATAGTTGAGGAAGTGTACGACAGGCAGTGTGGTGTGTTTGTGTGTGTCACAATAAAAGATGATGCACCTTTATTTCTGACTGTAAAGTAATGCATATCCTCGTGTGTGTGCAAACGTTTTAAAGAGCATCACCTTGAAGTGAATGGCAGTTTCCACGGACAGATAGTGCTTGTCGTCTCAGTCACAGTCTCTCATCTGGACAATGGGTTTCGGACCAATGACAGCATTACTATTCATACATTTTCTTATCTTCTTGCTTCACTGACGCTCTCAGCAGTGGTACAATCTGCAGCGTGATGCGCTGCAATATAATGAGCATACATTTTCAAGGTTATTGACATTAAAGCAATAATAGCCATATTATATTTTTTTTCAGTAACTGAGGGAGAAGGGAGTGGAAGAAAGTATCTTTAATTTCTGACCAAAATGTGAAGCTGTGTGATTTGGTTACTTTAAATCCAGCTTTAAAAATGATGTGCACAGCATTTTAACATCAATAAAAAAATTTGAAATAAATGTGAATTTTGAGACATAAAAGTCTCAGTCAATACTTAGCATTTTCCATTTTTGGGCTTTTTTTGTAGAAAATTGCTGGTAGATTGCTTTTAGCAAAAAACGAGATGAAAATGATAACAAACTGGTTTATTCCAATCCTCCTGTTGTAAATGTTGTGCGCAAACAGGAATATATGTATTCATTTATTTTGAAAAGGCACCCCAGAAAAAGGGCACTTTTTCTCGAGGAAGAAAAAGTGTGTATAGGAGTGTATAGGAAGGAATATGAAATGAGGGGGTTACTGTATCAGGGTTTATAGGAATTAACTGTTTATATTGCCAACTCACTACATACAGAATAACAAGAGGTTAACCTAAATTCAGTCCATCCTGATCGATTTTTTTTCTTAAGTTATATTTTTGGGCATTTTTGCCTTTATTCAGATAGTGAAGTGAGAGAGAGACAGGAAAGTCAGGGAGAGAGAGAGAGAGGTGATAACATGCAGCAAAGGGCCACGGGTCGGATTCGTACCCATGGCCACTGCGGTTTGGATTAAGCCCATGTGGTACGTGCTCTACCAGGTTAGCTACCGAGGTGCCCTTGATCGATTTTTTAAGAGAGACCTGTAAACACACCATTACAGTACTTGAGTCCACTGAAGATAAACGCAAAGACAAGTTTTTCCAAATCCTAATATATAAGACATATGTCCTCAGTGCATCCATATGTTTTTTAAGGTGATAATAGGCTGACTATGGAACTGTCTTAATGTGGCTGTTAAAATTCAGGCCTGAGTCTATGACTACACCGACATCTCTAGCTTGGTTTGTGGTTTTTTAACTTTACTGATTGAAGCTGAGGGCTGAATTTTATGGGATTATAGTTCCTCTGGTGATATGGTTATGTAAATTTGTGTATCGTCTGCATGATTATGGTAACATATTTTGTTGTTTCCATAATATGCGTTAGTGGGAGCATATAGAGGTTGAACAGAGGAGGCCCCAGAATGGAGCATTGGGGAACTCCGCTTGTCATTTTTGTCCACTCAGGGATGTATTTACCTATAGACCCAAAGTAATACCCAAAGTAATCCCTGTCCAAACCAGTTTAGCACTGTACCAGAACACTTACAGGTCCAAGAAATGTGTATCAAACACAGAACAAAGAATTTCCCTTTTTATTTCAGGTGTTGGATATGACAGTTACCTACTCACAGACTGCTGACATGATACTCTGTGATTGTTTACTTCCCCTGTAGCCCAACAGACAACCAGCAGCACAACAACTGTTTCATCTGCTACCACTAACAACCCAGCTACTAACCCCACAACGCATGGTAAGAGCAACATTACTGGAGTGAAGCCACTGCTGTGACAGACTAGCTTTACATACATAATGCTTAACGCTACTGTGAATGCATGCAGTTTTAGTCTGGGTGGCATATGTGCTGGTAGACAGAGAAACCAGAAAGGACCTGACATTGTACTAGTTAATGTTTAGAAGGTGAAGGGGATTAAGTCCTACAGCTGTGCCTCACCCATAGTTGTTGGAAAATCTGGTCTTTTTGAAGTCAAAAAGCAATAACTGAGTAGAAGAAGTCAGTTAGTCAATTATTGCTTATTCACATAGAATATTAAAGGAGCCATTAGTGTTGAAACAACTTATATGCATGATAAAAATTTAGTTTAAATTTAGTCTGATCATGCCTAACTAGATTATGGGCCAAAACTATGTCTTTAGGCTGTAACTAGTGATATTTTTCATTATACATACATTTTTTTATTCAAAAAATGTCAGAGAATGACACATTAGGGAAACTTGAATTTATGAATGTTTGGTATTTTCATTTATTAAACAACTTCCAGTGAATAATTTATCAAAATTGTTGATTCATGTTCTGTTGATCAGCTAATCAGTTCATCTGTTTACCTCTACAGCATTAAGAATAACCTAATTAAGCATGTATTTTAACAATGAAAAAACTGGTGTAGCCCTCTGGCTAAACTAGTTTACTTATAAAATATCATAATGCTTACACTTTGGCATTCTAACAGCTGTGCAAACTTATTTAGTATTTTTTGATGTCAGCAAAATATGGTAGCATGCAGTACTTCTTGTAACTTTTACTGTTTCTGACATGATTATTTCTTTCACCTGTATGAGAAATAACCAGTTCTTCCGGTGGTAAATAATTACTTTGTGCTTTCTCGTTTCCTTTGATTTAAACCTATCTCTCTGTAGACAAATTATATTAGTGTGTTTTTCCATGGCAGCAGGGAGACTCTGTCCTTGTGTATCAATGATTGAAAACATATATATTAATATACGTAATATATTTAGTGATTTAATTTTAATAACATCTTTCTATCTTTTTGCACTGTAGTGATATATTTCTTTTCTAAAACATTCAAATTAACACCATCAAAATGCTTCGCACTCTTAACAGTGTGATCATCCCGTCTTACTCCTCTTCATCTTGTCTTATTTTCTTTTTTGGCCTCCTCCCTTCTCGTTGGTTCTCCTGTTTGTTTCTTCTACAAACGGTCCCAGGAACGACTCCTCTGCTGCTGCTAGTAACTACTAACATACCAACCACTAGCATAGCAGCTGTTACTACTGCTTCCTCTGCGGGTAAGACACTCTTGCATGCCTAGTTCGCCAACTAAGGTCTGTATGATAAATTCTCTTCAGGTTATTCCTGTCTCATTCTCTTTTTTTCTTCCCTCCTTGTTTCCTCAAAGAAAAACATCTGCTATCATGGGAAATATATGTTTGTTGTTTGTTATACAATATTTCACATTCGTACTCTTCTGACCTAGGAGTTTCCCTGCTGCTGTTTGAACTATTTGTCGATTATATTAACAGACATTAAATCATATTTTATTTAATGTATGATAGTTTGTTTGATCTCACCAGTACCTTGATGTGTTATCTGTCCAATTTAGTTCATTTGTGTTCGGGTTCTTTGGTTCATGATTATTAGCTGCTTCAGCTACTTCCCCTGCTGTGGTACTACCATTTTAATCCATAAAACAACCTAATCTAGTCAAACAAATACTCTTCTGGTTTGGTTTCCTCTCAGACGATACATACTTTTACACAATCATTTATTGTTTCAGCATGTATTCTATTACTCATCCTTTCTTGCTGTTTTTATTCCTGCAGACGACGAACATTACATAATCAAGTCTAAGCTTTCTTATACTAACATTAGTCATGATTAAAGAAAATTTGAAATAAAGGTGTCAGGTGCTTTTTAATCTCCATTGTGTATACTGTTTTTTGTTTGAAAAAGCTTTTATAACTTCTATTTATTACATGTAACCTGCTTTTTCACTATAATGGCATGTGGTTTGATGTCCTGGCAACAGCGAAGGAGACTACTGTGAAATCTCCAACCAAAGCTTCTTCTCCTGATCCTGCAGTAGTTACTCTTCAGCAGCTCGAACGCCTTGCTTCCCAGTCCAAGCCATTGGCTGTTGGTCCATCTACTCACCACAGAAGACAGAGGCATGTTTTTGGATTAACGGCTGCTGAATCTCTTCATCCTCAAGATCCTGCACCTCATCCCCCTCCAGCCACCTTAAGCAGACAAACCAGGCCTGCTCTCATTCCCAGCCCCCATGGGGCAGCCTCTCATCATCGCCAGTTGAGTTCCACAGCCCAAGCCCCTAGCCCCTCACATCCAGCATATCAACCTAGGCTCTCACCTCCAGCTCTCAGTCACCCAGCTCCACCTGAATCATCTCACCACAAACCTTCAGCCTCCTTTTCTAGGCCCCCAGGCCATCGTAGCTCCAAGACCTCCTTGGGGTTCATCTCCACTCCTTTGATCTGGCAAGGAAGGAAGAGGCCAACTGGAGGAAGACGTCCGGCTGCCACCAGAGCACCACCCAAGCTGGCAGTTCAAGTCACAAAACCTTTTGTACCGCCAGCTGAAGTCAAAACCACAACCAGGCTTGCAGACACTACACAAACAAACAGACTCAAGTACACAACTGGGTACACACATGCACCTGGGTTGAGAAATGCAACACAAATTTTTGGATATGCGATGTATGCAACTGGTCGCTTCCATGCATCAGTTCAACCTACATCAAGACCAAAATTTTCACACCAACCAATCTCCAACAATGAGTTTCCTACAACCACTCTAGACTCAAAAATCCCTCCAGAATTTGGGGTTTCATCGTCATCAACCTCTCGTCAGGAGCATACAGAGGAAGCCTTCAGCACAAAGGAATCCTACTCAGAGGTGGGAGCAGGACTCCTGGCATCATCATCATCATCGTTGTTGTCATCATCGTCGGCACTTAACAACAGAAAGAACAATCCTGTAGTGCCCCAGTGGTCACTGCTGAGCATAAGTGGTGGAAAAAACCAAACGGTTGCAAAAAACAACCGGACAGATCCTCTGGAACTGCTAGGTGATGAATATGTATCAGGAACTGAGCAGTTTGTAAATGAATCAACTGATCTCCCAGAGGAGGGTGGTGCCTTTAGTTTGTATGAGTTTGATGCTGCCTTTACCCTGGATGGACCAGCCATCAACCCTCCGCCCTTTATCAACCCAGATGCCAAAAGCGAACAGTCATTCAACAGATCACACCCTCATGGTGCTTTGCTTCCTTTCACACACCCCTTAACTGCTTCTGAAGAAGGAAGTGAACATTTGCGTACCCAAACACATTCTGATGATGACCCAGAAAACCTACTGAGTGGCATTGCAGTGGGCAGCGAACTTTCTCTAAACCATTCAAAAGACAGATTGATGCCAGAAACCGCTATATTCATGAGCAGGTCTCAGATTCCTACAGTGACTCTTTCTCACACTTTGACCATCCATAGGGTTTCAAACGACACTAGTTCAAGTAGACAGAGGCTAGAGGAAAGACTACACTCACAAGCTGCCCTAACACCATCTCTACGTATTCCCTCCCTTTCATCCCTTCTCGTCATACAGCCAACACCTTCTTTGCCCGAGGTACACTTAAGCTCCTCTGCTTTTCTTGCAGAGGAGCTTTTCCCTGAACAGATCCTTTCTTCTTCAGTGCCACAGAAGGAGGACATAGCACAGATATCATATTTCTCCCTTTCTTTAAACCCACAGGACAGTGTGTATGAAACAAACATTGCTGGAAGTAATGTCGAACTTGTGGCAGCCAAAACTGGGCTGATTAACAATTTATATACAAGTACAGACGTATTTAGACAGATACATTCCTCAGTGCACTTCATTCTACATAGACCTTTACTTTTCTTCCCTCCTCCTACTCCAGTCTTTCCAGAAACTTCTCTTTCTAACACTTTTGCATCCCCCCTTGACATCCCTCGCTACTACTCATCTACCCTCCTACCTCTCATCCCTGCCTCTCCTTCTCTTCATTTTTTGCCAGCCTCTACTTCCTTCACTTCCTCCCACGCCATCGCTCGATCTGCTTCATCGTCTTTCTCCCCGATCGCTGTTACTTTACAAATTCCTACTTCCCCTCCCCTTCGCTCATCTAACCCCTTCACTCTTCTCTCATCCTCTCCTCCCCTCTGGTTTACTGCCATTCCTCCTCCACCCTCCGATGCATCTCAGCACCCCCCCCACTTCCTACCCTCTCCTTCTCAGCAGGCTGAGGGAAGGCTTTCAGAAACAGGCAGTGTTGTTGAATCTGCTCACGTTCCACAGTCAGATGGAGTTAGTGAGAACTTTCAGCATTCTTTGTTGTCATTTCTGTCTCTGTCCTCGAACCTTCAAAGGGACTTTGAAGTGACGACAGTTGACACAGCATCCTTCTTGTCACTTCCTCTGTTTTCTAAAGCTGCAACTGAATCTCAGATGTCAGGTGTTGATGGTGCACTGCTACCTGAATACCACTTAAACTCTGTTGAGAGTTCCTTTAATAGTAAATCAGAACCTTTCGGAGACTGTTTGCCCTCCCAAGAGGGTAATCAGCTCCTTGATGCCCAATCAGGTCCATTAGTTCATTCAATTAATCCAACTCCCTCTGGATTATCTGTGGGGAATTGGGTATCCAGTTCTGTGATACTCACACCAGATTTACCCCCGCAAATGCAGGCAGCTCTGTCACAGTTGGAGTTTTTAGACCCTCAGTTCAATTCGTCAGTGGTTTTATCGCCTTCCTCTAATGCAGCCAGTCTGTCAGTCAGGCAGTTCTCAGTTCATTCTGATCAGAGAGATTTGAGCGACATATATACTCTGCCAGTCAAGTCACGTCCACTTAATCAATCTAACATTGGCTTCACATCCTTGCCAACAACTAGCGTGTGGGCCTCTGAACGCACCCCGGCTCTGCTCCTGACAAATCTTGATAGAAGGCTAGGTTTGCACTCTGCTTCTTTGTCTGCCACTTCTTCCTCATCTTCACATCCCTCCCTTTCAACCTGCAGTCCTCTTTTCCATCACCGTGACAACCTGTTGCTGACTGTATCTCCAGAGACTCGTCCTGCTACCACAGTGATGCAAGTTGCTAGGGTGACAGAACAGATGGTGGGAGAGGACACTGCAGCGTCTTTTTCCACATTCTCCCCTAATCTGGTAGTTGAGGACCCTCTTCTCATGGCTCAGTCATCTTCATCTGGGTCACAAGACAGACTTACTACCATCCTGAACTTTAACAGAGATTCATGGAGGCTGCAGCATACAATCTCCCATTTACACACCGATAACCAGGTGAACACTAACTCCAGGGGCTCACAGGCACTCACTGGCTATGACAATGCATTTAATCACCCCATTTCCCCTTTGTCGAATCCATCTGTCATGGCACCGACCCAGACGCTGGCACTCCACAGCACCCTGAGTACACAGCCTGGCACTGCAACCCCCCAGCACGCTTCAGGCCTGGATAATACATACCACTCATGCTTGACACAAACTAACACTGAACACCCTGGCCATCTGATCCACACACATAGCTTAGCACACACACAGATGCTCACACACTTAGGCACTCAGGCACAATCAAACATGTTTTTAGATGCAAGTGAGACACAAGACATGATTCAAAGGCCAGGGCAGGATACACAAAATGTAGAGACACATGTTGATGTTGGGGGGCTGCAGCAGAAATCATCCCACTTTGTTTCTTTTGCCATTACTCCCTGTCTCCTTTTACCCTCTACTGTGCCTTCTCTCTCTCTTGCAGCAACCCTCACACCTCCTTTACCCTCTCTTCACCTTTCTCCTATCTTTTCTGCAGTCCCTCACTCTATATCTGTCTCATCCCTTCCCCTCACGTCTTCTCTCTCTCCTCTCCTCCCCAGCTGGGTGCCATTGGCAGCAGTGTCTGCCCACATGGCAGAGTCTCAAACTGGCTCCTTATCTCCCACTCCGGCGACTGCTGGCTTCCACCAGCCCACAACGACAACCCAATCCCCACTGGATAACCATTTACAGTCCTTCCAAAAATCCACCACATATCCTGTTAGCCAGTCAACACAGATAACCCAGCAGTTCATCACAGTCAGCCAATCATCTCTCTCATCATCTCATCCTCTTGACCAAACTTACACCCCCCCAGAGCTTGCAAACGACTCACAAACAGCGAGTGTCAATGATGCAGTATCCTCACTTGAGGCCTCAAATACTCAAACCACAGCTGGGGTACAGTTACATCTCTCTGCAGTATTTGACCCTGCAGATGTTGTTCCAAAAGTCCATATTGTGGATGAACATGCCTCTGCTTCAGCAGTGAACACCAATTACAGTGTTACTCTGGATGTAATGCTGAATGCTGCAACAGGACTTCAACCTAATGAAAGTCTAAATCCAGAAGTTTCCCTGAACACACAATCGTTTCCTGTTGAAATGCAAACTACAATTACCCACCCCACCTCTGAACCCAGTTATGAGCCTAGCTATGCACTATTAAGACAACCCACTGGTGCTCAAATTATTCAACCGCACACTTCTGACCTTAACGTCCCGTCTTCCACCCCAGACACAGGATCCCCCACTGGTTCCTCTATCGATGCCCCAGATCAAGGCTTCATTTCTGGGCTTGCAGAGCTCCCACCCCCTGTGAGTGACAACCTCACAGCAGGCTTAGAATACATCTTCAAGTCAAATCCAACCACTGTAATAACACTCAAGGACTCTGCCCCATTGCCTATTGAAATGACAAACCCCACAAAGGACAAAAATGCTGCAACTTTGATGGAAAATGGAAATATGGAAGCATCATCGGGCGATAAACCAACGCCAGGACTCAGTGTGAATGCAGGCACATCAGCAAAGTCAAATTTTAACCTTTCAAAGCCTGGTTTGAACTCAAATCCAAGTGTGTCAAATCACAGCGGGAATCATAGCTCAGGAGTATTTGTGAATGGGGCCACAAACAATGTCAAAGATGTCCACCTTTCCCCTACTCTACCTGTGGTCATCAGTGCTTACCATTTCATAACCACAAAGAACTCGTCTCCGACAACGCCAATGAAAGCAGTCGGTGCGTCAGCTAGCAGTGGCAGCAGCGGCGGACTTAAAAAGGCCACGGTTCGCCCAACCCGTGGATACCCAACTGCTAAACCCACGTTGCCATGCCAATGTAAACAGCGCTTTCATTTTACATGTCTGTGTGGACTGTCACCGGGGACCAGTATGTCATGCAGTAACAACAAACTGTAGATGTAGAGAATTAAAAAAAACAAAAAACAATCATCTGTAATGACAGAAGCATGCACTGTAATTTTTTTTTATTATAGTAACTTGTATTAAGTCTTAAAGCCTTCATTTATTTAAAACAGGTTAAAGTGTTTAACAAAATGTATTGAATCATGTCACATTATATTACCAAAAGTAAGTGGACACCCCTGTCCACAAAATATCCTCTAGAAAGCCCTTCCCTAAAGAGTTGAGGCTGTTGCAACAGCAGAATAATGCTCATAGTTTTTATTTTAAATTTTCAACTATCACATATGGCTTTAATATTCAAGTGTCCATAGACTCCGGGCCATATAGTGTGTTATAGCTTGATTCAAAACAAAAATCTTGAAGCCTGTTGAGAAGGTAAGGGTAATAGAAACCCTTCTGGCAGATAAAAAAAACTAAAGCAAGATTTTAAGACTGAATACATGATTAAATGACTTGTTAAGGTGGTCGGGTTTTGCAGTGTAGTAGTTGAATAGCTGTTTTTAATCATTTATTAGAGTCAGTACTTTTTCTTTTTGGCCGGTACTGTAGTGGTCCATATATGCATAGCTGTCAATCAGGTGAATGGGTTGGATACCTCAGGTATTGGAGGCTGGTGATTGGTTTGTGGTGATTCTGGTCTATGTGTCGGATATTAAAATGAAGTCTAGGTGTTCTGTCAGACTGTAGTATTTACCCTGTAGTTCAAACACAGGGGTTGTAGTCCACTATTCTTGGTCTGCCTCGCCATTTCTCTTCAGTTTTCTTTCTTCAATACCTCTTTACTTCTCTTTTTCTCTCATCTGTCTATCACTGTAAAGAGACTTCACTCTACCTCTGCCTCATTTTCTTTTTATCTACAAATCTACATCCACTCTTGACTTCTTTCTTTTCCTGTTCCTAATTGAGTTTTTCAATCCATCCATCTTCCTGGTTGAGACATCCTGCTCTGCTGCCTTTGCTCTCCCACAGTAAACAACAGACAACTCATCTCTGATATACAGACTGCTGTAAAGTCCAGTTGATGTTTGAAACAACCAGCTGCTCCCTAAACATCATGAAAAACATATCACTGAAGTTTTGCAACGTGCAGGGTCTCCCACCAGAACTGATGGAGTAGAGTTCTTCCAAACTGTTCAGTAGCATTTACTAACAATTTTAGGTACTGGACAGACACCTAGTGGCCAAAGTGAAGCATAGCAGGAGAGCTGAGAGCCCTAAATGTGCCTTATTCGGAAGGAAATGCCAAAAAGAGCTTCTGTTTTGGACATTTAAATGACTCTTAACACACTATGTGTCTGCTGTGAGAGAACCCACACTTTATTTGAGACATTTAAATGAAGAATTAAGGGAAAATATGTCTTATTAAAACTCAAATTAAATAATTAGACTAAACCCAAAATAAGTGTCTTAGGCCTTGTTTCTATTTTCTATTTTTGCATGTGCTTATTAATAATGATATTTTTGAGAATAGAATCATTTGTGTTCTCTATATGTTTTTAAAACATTTTTTTGTTTCCTAATATGTGTGATAAGTAAATGTGTGAGGTGTCAGACTGCAGACACACAGATGTGTTGAAAGTGTAAAATCTTCTTACAGATAAAAAAAAAAAGAGTTAAAGACACAGTGGAAAGACGCCTGCAGCAACATATTCTCCTGCAGCTTTTTCTGATTCCCTGACACATTCGAAATGATCCCATTCACCAAGAAGAGAAGTCGTAATGACTGCCCTCCCTTCCTCTCTGCTGTTGTTATCTGTCAGGCAGCACATTCCTCCTCCTCATTTGACACTGTAAGATTGGATTTTTACATAACTTGATTAGCTTCAACCACTCGATTCATCTCCTGCTATGTGGCACAGGCACAAAAAAAAGCTCCATTATATGTGTGAAATAGCCTGTGGTGGATTGAGACTGAAGTACTATTTTCTATTTCTCTCTTCCTTTCCTCTCACCTTCATTTGCAGAGAAGTTGTTCTACCGGATTTCTTTTGTGGTGAATGCCACGGGCACGACGCCAGCCCAGAGTGATGTAAAGCGAGCTGTGGACCTCTGGGTAAGAAGAGTCCAGCTTTATGTTGCCAAAGCTAAACTTTACAATAGTTGTACTGATAATGCAAATGCAAATTCAACCTTTGGTGGCCCCCAGAGCAGCAGTGGTAGGTCTGGTGCAGTAGGAGGAAGTAAAGCGTACCTGCTGCTGATAAAAAGAGGCATGGACCCCTATTGTCCCCTTGTTTAAGGTATAATTAACATATTTAGGAATATGCATAAATCAATTACAACAGATGTAGACAAGAGAAGTAAAAATACAGGAAATGATTATCTGAATATCTGTTTTAGTGCAAATTCACTAATTGAAAATAATCAGACACGATAAATCTCTGTCTTTGGGCCCCTGAGGGATCCGCAGCCCCGGGCAGTCCCCAGCTCTGTGTAGCTGATAACGAAGCTTTGCTCAAGCAGCAAATGTTCCACTCCTTCCACTCCAGCAATTTACAGAGTCATTGATTATGGGACTTGAGAAGGAGCAAGTGTGATCAATAAACCAGCTGATTCTGTTCATCATGAAGAGGAAGTCGTTAGTCGTTAAGTCGTTACTCATCGCAAAAGCAGTTTCATTTGGGTGAAGATGCATGCAGGTCTGAAAAAGACACAAGCAGAATCTTGTTTCACTGGTTTGAGTGATTGATTAGATTTTTTTTTCTTCTTACAGATGAATCAGACACTTCAGAACTGGACGCACGCAGTCTTCGCTCACAACATCAGGTAATTCAGAAAAAACGTTTATTGGCAAGAGATGAAAAATTGCATGAAGGAGCTTTTTGTATGACAACCTTTCTTTAGAGTTTCTGACAACGTATAACCCGGGTTGAAATCTGTTTTTGCTAATAATTTTACTCCTTGTTGCTGGTTATTTTGACCTTCGAGGAGGTGTGTAAAATCAATTTGAATACTCATGGCTTCATCAGTTTAAAGCACTCTGTCTGACACGTGTTAAATCCTCCACAGCTTCTATAAGGACCAGTTGAAATTTCACATAACATCAATAGAACTTATTTTATTCAAAAACAGATAACACAGTATGTGTCCAAATTCTGGTATATGTTAATGTCATTTTGTACTAAGGGGCAGCAGAAGTCTGAACTTAATGCTTCTTTACCCCCCAGTATACATACAGCACTTTGTATGTGCAGTATATCTCTTCCAAACCAATTTCTTTTAAATGAATCGTCACAGCTGTTCTCTCACCTCTTTAACCTTTCCTCTCTTCAGTCTCCAGCTCGAATTATACATCGAAAATCACCTGACAAGGTAACCTGTGGGGTTTTATGTCATTTTGTATCAGTTGTATTGAAGTTGTTATGTTGAGTCTTTTTGGTTGGTTTCTATCTCAAAGTGTTTTTTGAACGTGATTGATGATCAGATCATTGTTATAATCCTTTCATATTTTTGAGGCTGTGCTTTCAGCTGCTTATTTCAGGTTTGCTTTAACTCCAGTTATTCAGGTCTGGCCCTGCTGGTTTATAATTACATCGCCAGTGAGAGTCTGAGTGAAGCTGCTGTGTCTGCCAGGCTGCACAGCAAAGCAGGACCGATGGGTGTTGGACTGCAAATTGCCATCATGACTGTCAAATTAGTTGGTAAGGAAGTATGCTATTCACTTCAGAGGAAAAGGAAGTCGAGAGAAAATTTGTTGGTAGCAAAATTTACATTATATTTATGGCTTAGTCAAAACTGATCTTAAGTTTTAGCCAACTGAAATATTTCAACAACTATTGGACCGATTGCCATGAATCTGAATGCAGATGATGCATCTTAGTGACTTTACTGATCTGCTGACTTTTCCACGATGAGGTTGACAATTTTCATTGTGAGTGAAATGTCTCGAAAACTATTAGATGGATCACCATGAAAATGGATTTAGACGTTCATGTTCCCTTCAGGATGAACTCTTATCACATTGGTGATCCTTTAACTTTTCATCTAGCAACACCATCAGGTTAAAGTTTTATTTCATGCAATACATTTTATATTTATGACAAACGACCTAACATGACAGGTGCTTTTATTCATCTGAGCTTTTTGTTACTTACTGCTAAGTAGCAAATGTCAGCATGCTAACATGCTAAACTAAGATGGTTGATATACATGCTAAATAGCAGCATGTTTAGTTAATTTACTCATGTGAAAGGAAGACTGTGTAAGACAGTGTTTCTGTTGTGTGCTAACATTATCACAATTAATTTTTCTGTATCTTTCAGGAGTTTTCTTATTTGATTACCTTTGTTGATTTTGTGCCGTTTCTCCTCAGTCTTTAGTTTTCTCATCCATGGATTTCTTCCGTCCAATCTTGTGCTGTCTGTCATCTTGTCTGTCTTTCTTTGTCTTTTGTATGTGTACATCTTTAACAGCTCCCTGAAGTTTGTTTGGCCCTGTTGTCCAGTTTCAGGATTTCACTTTTTTTTTTCTTTATGTTAATCATAAAATACCGAACGGAACTCCTGTTTCGCCTCCCAACAGAAAACTGTCCAAAGGAGGATCTTCTTTCCTACCAGTGGCCTGAGACCAGACCCACCGTCACCCAGTACCTGCCCTGCTTCCCCTACAAGGAGAAGAGCGTGTCAAGGACCTGGTAACACACACACACACACACACACACACACACTCTCTCACACACACACACACACACACACACACACACACACACACACACACACACACACACAAAATGTAAAACATGCTCACATATATGCATTGGTATAGTACTAAATTAAGGTTCCTGTATAACAACATAACAAGTTTTTGGTACTAAACGGAACCTTTTCAGAAGACACTCATATAAACCAGTTTTAAGTTTCATGCAGGATGGAGTTTATTTGAACATTTTAGCAGCATAGCTCCATGGAAGGCAATATTGGTCAACAACTGTTGAATGGATAGTCATAAATATTGTACATACATTCATGCTCCCCAGAGGATGAATCCTACTGACTTTGGTGATCCTCTGACTTTTCTTCTAGTGTTACCAGCAGGTCAAAACCTCCACTTAAATATTGCAATCTATCAGATGGATTCACACCAAATTTTGTACATTCATTCATGATTCCCAGAGGATGGGCCCTAATGACTTTGGTTATCCTCTGACTTTTCATCTAGTGATGATCAAGTGGTCAAGTTTCTGAAAGTTAATGTTTAATGTCTTTGTAATTTAATTTTTAGAGTTACTGATGTGATGGAAATCGCCTTGAATTAAAAAACAAGAAATAGTTTGACATTTTTTAACTCACTGTTTCTTTCACTTTCTTTCCTTGGACAATACTTTGACTTGTCATGTTTAAACCTTTGTGGTTAAAAAAAAGAGGTCTTTTAAAGATTCAGATTTTACTAAATTTACTGAGTTTTCTTTGAGGCACTGTGTTTCAATGAAGAGCCGTTACTCAAGAATGCACAAAATATCCCTGAGCGTCAATCTACAAAGTCATTTGAAGAAACTCAACAGTAAGAACTTCAGAAAAATTCTCCTCCCCTCTTTGTTAGAAGGTGAAACACAATTTCAGTCAGGATCATTTCCAGAACAAAACCCTTGAAATCTAATTTGCTGAGCTTTTGCCTCTGAACTCCCAGGAGCAGTGTGACACAGTGAGGTAACTCTGCATTAATCACTGTTAGTCAAGCAGTGGCTCAGTTTGCTCACACCGTGAACCAACAGGAAGCCAATTTCGCCACTGAGAGAAAACACTGCAGTGTTTTAAGAGAAGTCGTCCTAGTGGAGACTCTATTGTGCAGCACCATCCACAGAGTCCTAATTTGGAAGATGCTGCATGAATACAAACTAAATCTCATCTCATCGTTGCTGGTATTTGTTGGGTAAGCTCCATTCAGCGGATGTCAACATCACATGAGACAGTAGCAACCATGGCCATCACAGCAGACAGCACTCACAGATGCCACCAGACAATATTCATAGATTATATTTTCAAATTTGGCAGAGGAGATGGAAGCATAGGCTCTGACATGGTTAGAGGGAAGAGTCCTTTTGAAAGTGGGCTGTTTTGGCTGGCAGGGACTGTAGCGGGGTGGGTGCTGCATTTTTTTGCATGTGTGACTCTCCAGGCTACCGTACCAGACAGTTATAGATGAGGTGAGTGTACTCTCTCTCTGATGGCCGAGCAGAACTGGAGGAGGAGGCTTGTTTGACTTTGAATTTTTGATGGTTATGGCTTCTCCTGAGTTAGGGAGGGGGCTGTGCCTGAAATCTATAATGCGTTTTTGTCAGAATTACAGGCAATATGCTTCTCTCTCAATGCACTATCTTGTCACAGAGATTTTTTTTAATCTAAATGGGACTTCCTGTTAAAATAAAGGAAAAAAATACATTGTCACATGTAGGACCAACATTACACACAATAATATCAGGAAATATAATAATATCTAAAAGCATGTCTCCCTCTCTCTTCCATAGTCTGATCAGTCCACAGAACTACTCATCCTACTGGTCACGTCCAGACAACGAAAGCTGCCTGAGCATCGACAACATCGAGGTAACAGCAGGTACGTTCAGCCACCAGCCAATCAGCTACTGAGACAGAACCAGGTGGATACAAAATGGTGGCAGATACTGAACATGAACAAATGGATATAAAGGTTTAAAGGGTCAAAGGTCATGTAGAAGATAAGCTAATACATAAATACACACTGAACAAACAGTACAGACAGATAAATGTAAATATGTAAATGGATTGGTTTTGTGTGTTCGTTGTGCAGAAAATGCAGCTGCGGTGGCGGGACAGCTCGCCAGCATCAGCGACAGCAAGCTCAGCGATGTCCTGGTGGGAGTCCCAACTTCTCTGTTTTGACTGAACACACTGTGGACAAGCTCTGCTCTGTGCTGGGAGCATGTAAAGGAGAATAAACAGCCTCCTCTTCCTCTTCCTCTCGTCTCTCCGCAGGTGTCCCAAGTGGTGACGAAGGTGCAGGAGCTGGTGAACGTGGCCAAGATCAACAGCTCGTTAGCCAAAGTTGTCGTCACCATCATCTCCAACGTCATGAACAGCTCGGAGACGGCGCTGGCAACCTCATCAGAGAAGTACGATCACGAACTTAATTAACGTCTTTACGTCTCTTCTTTACTGCACCTTACTCTGCTTATTCTCTCTACTCTGCTCTGCTCTGCTCTGCTCTGCTCTACTCTACTCTGCTCTACTCTACTCTACTCTAATCTGCTTTGCTCTGCTCTACTCTGCTCTGCTCTGCTCTGCTCTGCTCTACTCTACTCTGCTCTACTCTACTCTACTCTAATCTGCTTTGCTCTGCTCTACTCTACTCTGCTCTGCTCTACTCTATTCTGCTCTGCTCTACTCTGCTCTTTTCTACTCTGCTCTGCTCTACTGTACTCTAATCTGCTCTGCTCTACTCTACTCTAATCTGCTTTGCTCTGCTCTACTCTACTCTGCTCTGCTCTACTCTACTCTGCTCTGCTCTACTCTGCTCTGCTCTACTCTACTCTACTCTACTCTACTCTGCTCTACTCTGCTCTTTTCTACTCTGCTCTGCTCTACTCTGCTCTGTTCTACTCTGCTCTGCTCTACTCTACTCTAATCTGCTTTGCTCTGCTCTACTCTACTCTGCTCTGCTCTACTCTATTCTGCTCTGCTCTACTCTGCTCCACTCTACTCTGCTCTTTTCTACTCTGCTCTGCTCTGCTCTACTCTGCTCTTTTCTACTCTACTCTACTCTACTCTACTCTACTCTACTCTACTCTACTCTACTCTACTCTGCTCTGCTCTACTCTACTCTAATCTGCTCTGCTCTGCACTGCTCTAGTGTAGTCTACATTTTCTTGTGCATCTGTACAGTACTATACTTTCCTCTACTGTACTCTACTGTGTTCTCTTTCCACTGCTGGTAAATGGTAAATGGACTACACTTATCGAACACTCAAAGCATTTTACAGTGGAAGCCACATCACACATTCATACACACATATAGGGCTTTTCTGTCATAGCATAGTCACGCATAGTCACATACCGATGATACATGAGGTCCAGTATATTGTCCAAGGACAAACCACCGACCTTCCGATTAGTGGACGACCCACTCTACCTCCTGAGCCCATACTGTGCTGTACCTCACTCTGTTCTTTCTACTCCTTTCTTCTCTGCTCTATTTTTTTCATACTTTGCTCTACTGAGCTCTACTACTCATCCACTTTGTATGATTGTTACTCTACTGTACTTTATCGCATCATGCTCATACATACCAGGCTCTACTGTGCTCTACCTCTGCCACACTGTTCTTAGCTGTACTGTGCTGTGCTCTGCCCCACTGACCTCTACTCTATCTCTACTACACTCTACTGTAATCCCCCTACTGTAGTGTATTCTTCTTTACTCCACTGGAGCCTACTCTACCTCTACTGTGAAGTTCTTAACTCTGCCTCTGCTGTACTGTACTTTACTGTACTCTACTGCACTGTATTGCACTTAACTCCACTCTGCTTCACTCTGCTCCATCTCTACTTTAATCTTCTGTCTTTTACTCCACTCTGCTGTTCTACCTCTCCTGTATTGCACTGCTCTGTACTTTAATCTGCTCTATCTCTGTACTGTACATTTTTTTCACCGTACCTGGTCCTGTTCTCTACTGTATTCCACCTGTCCTATACCATACCATCTTATTTTATACTACTACTACTACTTCTACTATTACTAATACTAATACTAATACTAATAATAAGACATTATTTGTATAGCACTTTTCAATACTAGTAACAAAGTGCTTCACAAGTCAAATATAAAACATCCACACAAATCAAAGTAAAATGTAAATGAAAAGACATCACACAATAAAAACCTTTTTTTATATGAATATGTCTTAAGAAGTGAAGAAGATAAAATGGGGGGCTGAGGTTGTTCCAAAGTTTAGGGTCCTGACAGCAAATGCCCCGTCTCCTTTGGTTTTCAACCTAGACCTTGGAATGGCCTGCAATGCACTACCACAGGGTCTCAGCCCTCACTCGTAGGGGGAGAAAAGCTCAGAAATATACGGAGGCAAAGAAATGAAAAGAATTTGAATCTTTATCTATCTCCACAGTGCAGAAAAGTCGGTGTAGAGTGTAGTGTAGATTACAGTCACTGCAGTGTATTTCAGTGTTGCATGTTTATATGTTTTATGTCACATCTGTTACACAGCTTGTACTGTTATGCTACAGGACTTTATCAGTCATTAAAATGTGCTGAAATGTAATTTGTGGATTTATTATAAAGTATGTTAGGATATGTATTTTGGATTTAACGCTACTAAAAGAAATGCTGCATGGCATCATTTAATTAATGATGTTGTTGAGGATTAATGAGGATGTTGTATTTTCTAATTCTTCACTGGTAATATAGTTTTTCCCCCTCTAAGATGATTTAGGACATACGTCTGCTGAGTTTTTTTTTTTCAATCCAGTCCTGACTTTTCTGTCTCCCTCTCTCAGAGCTCTGAAGACGGTGGATGAGCTGGTTCACAAGATTGAGTTTGATGGTCCATCCATCAAAATCACCTCCAAAAACCTGGCTTTGGGGATACTGGCCAACAATGCCACCATGTTCAACGGGGCGTCCTTCAGCGCCTTCATTCCAAACAACGACACTCCACAGGTGACGCCCAGAGCCATCAAAACTTCCTCTTCTGAAGGGATTTACTGACTTGTCATGGAGGTTTATTTTGAAGACAATCTGAACAAACTAAAAAAGGTTTCTAAAAAGTTCTGAAATCTCTTTGAATTTAGTTTGAGTCTTGATTGTCTCCTTTCCTCTCCTCTCCTCTCCTCTTCTCTCCTCTCTCAGATTGATTTTGAATCAGAGACACTTCACCCATTAGCTCAGGTCACCCTCCCGTCCTCTCTGCTGTCCAATGTCTCTCTGAGCGAGACTGACAGATCGTCTCTGTCCAGGATCAACTTCATGTTCTTCAGCAGCACCAACCTCTTCCAGGTCAGTCCGCTCTGCCTCTGATCACCTGTGCTAACATTGAGAAACTCCCTCATGAAGTTGTTCACAGATTTTGTTGGGATTTTATTTTCCAGAAACAGCAGAACAATCTAAGTTTGAACAGCTACGTAGTGGCCAGCAGTGTGGGGAACTTCTCCATCAGTGACCTGGCAGATCCAGTGAAGATTGAGATTGCTCACCTCACTGCACAGGTACAGAGTTTTGAGGGTCTGCTTTGCCCTGAGCTTCATTTGTCAGATATAGTGTCATAGAAGCAGCATGAGTGAGAGTCAGGTATTAAACATGGGATCATTTTAGACTTGGGTTGTGTCTGTTGTGCTGGTCCTGTTTGTTGTGAGAACTTTAATTGAAACAAAACTGAGTCAGTTACTATGTGACTGTGTCTGCTGAACCTCATGCTATATCACTGCTCTTCTTTTCCTGGCAGCCCTCCAAGACTCCATTCTGCATGTTCTGGGACTTCAGCATGAAAAGTAAGTCTGTCGTCACATCACCCTACACATTTCAAGTTCAGTACAGGTTCTTGGGTCTGCAGGGAGCCGTTCACCTCTTTACACGAAACTATATATCTCAAGTGTCTGGAGAAAAAAACATCCCATCTGTTAAAGCTTCATCCAAGTTGCTCTTTATCAACTCTGCCTCATCTACTGGGATTCTCAAGGTCGTAATAACCTTCTTTGTGTATTTGTCAGTGGTTGGGCCATGTGTACATGCAGATAAATCTCTCTGCTCACCACTGAACCAAAAGGTTCCCAGGATATATATTTACAGTAAAATAACAATTCCGAGGTAGAAAGTCAGGATGAATTTCCACGTCCAAAGTGTTTATGAAATGAATAAAAGCATTCGCAATCAAGACAAAACAAATTAAGTTATGATGCTGAATAATAAAAGTAGATCCTGACTTATTTGTGCTGTTACTCACTTAAAAAAAAAATCTTCAATAACCCAGGCATCATTTTCATGAAAGCTCTAAATGTTAGCGGCATATACTGTATGTGATGTAATACCTCTGTATTGCCACTAGATGGGTCTGGAGACTGGAACGGAAAAGGCTGCAGAGTGTCCAATGAATCCACCAGCAACAAAACCATCTGTCTGTGCAACCACCTGACACACTTTGGCATCCTCATGGTGAGACTCGGCTGTGAGACAGTTTCTGTTTGTGTGTGAAATTAAAAATATAAAAGCTACCTCACAGGTTTTCTCAGTTGTTCTCCTGACACTTCTGCCTGTTGTCTTCTAAAGCTCTAAATGCAGCAATTAAGAACTTATGATGCATTTACTGAACTCATTGACTTCCGGTTCTTTTCATGCACCTGTTACTTAGAAATCTGTATGTTCTGCAGAACATTTATGGAGAATATTACAGTAGGTGTGATGTGGCCTGATACACATATGGATGAGTGAACAGACTGCCTGAAATATTAGTTACAATAATGAGAGAAAAGTAGAACAGCACCTTTCAAAACCTGGGTTACAAGGTGCTGTGGAGTGGAAACATTTAAGAAAATACATAGTTAAAAAAGGGGGAAAGTCAGCATTTTTATGACTATAGGAAGGCGGTTCCAAAGGGTGGGGGCAACGGTCACCGTTGATTTTAAAAGTGATTTTTTTTTTGTTTGTTTGTTGGTTTGGTTCTTGTTCTCTTTTTTTCTTTTAACCTCTGTTCTGCTTGGTATCCCTGCATGTCTGACTCCAGGACATATCTGGAGTTTCGCATCACATAGATTCAAAGAACAACAGGATTCTGACCTTCATCACTTACATCGGCTGCGGCATCTCCGCCATCTTCTCTGCTGCCACGCTGCTCACCTACATCGCCTTTGAGTGAGTCCGGTGCTGTTCAGTCTGGGCACATTAGTTTACCATTACATCTTATAGGATGGGGCTATAATCAATATTGTTTTTATAATAACAAGCCAGATATTTCCCTTAGTAGGTGGTGGAGACTGCCTGGCTTTAAACAAGTCACAGTGGTGTATCCTGGCAACTTTATATCTTTCTTCATGATGGGATTTATTATAGGACTGACACAGTAGGTAGTGAGACTGAACAAAAGCGATCTTTTGCTAAATAGGATAATAAGCATTTAATTAATATATAGATGCATGTATGTCTATATTTTACTTTGCTCATAAAGCTCCACAGGAAGCCTTTAGCTGTGAAGTTCAACCCTCAGATCTCTGGGAACAGCCTGGGTGGTGCGGGTGGGTGGCTGTGACCGCAGTAAATGAAAGTTGTCAACAAAATCAGATTTCAACCACATGCCACATCTTTTTTTTTTTCTTTCTCTTTCGTTTTATAACCACAGAAAACTTCGACGTGACTACCCGTCTAAGATCCTGATGAACCTCAGCGCGTCCTTACTCTTCCTGAACATGGTCTTCCTACTGGACGGCTGGCTGGCCAGTCTGAAAACCGATTGGCTGTGCATGTCCGTGGCCATCTTCCTGCACTACTTCCTGCTGACCTCCTTCACCTGGATGGGGTTGGAGTCCATCCACATGTACATCGCCCTGGTCAAGGTCTTCAACACCTATATACGCCGATACATCCTCAAGTTCTGCATCGTCGGATGGGGTGAGGGGCTGATTGTTTTAGCTTAAACACTAATGCCAACACTGTATCTGTTTATTATAAAACAATTTCATATTGTTTATTTAATCCAGAAGGTTGAAGTTATTGGTCAGAGCAAGGCACAGTTTAGTATGGGGCATCCTGCTAAAGCAATGGTTCTCAAACGTTTTCACATCAAAGACTTGAACCGACACAAATTAGACCACGGACCTCCATCTTATAAGATTTTTGCTTTTATTTTTATTATTATTTTCGTTTGAAACCCTTGACCAAGTCATATATTCTGTCATCGTGTCCCCGGACATCACTTTGAGGACCACTGTGCTAAAGAACTGACCTCACAGTCAGTGTTCTAGGTCAAAGTTTTCATATTAACACTTATGTGTAGAGACTGATTTATATGAAAAATCATTCAGATTGTTACGAAGCAGCACATGAGACAGGCCGAGAGATGAGAAAACAGAACCATTTCAATGAAATGAAAAATATATAATATCAATAAAAAAAGGAAAGGAAAACATCAATTAAAAGAGAAACAGATAAACAGATAATAACTGAGACATAGTTTCTAAATCATCTGAACTTTTCTTTCCATACTGCAAGTTCTTATCACTTCTCAGCCAATGTATCTGTGATGAGCTGATTTATACGTTTTAATATACATTGAGTATTAGCAACACATTAGCATCAGAAATCCATAAACTCCACAGTTTTCACTAAATCAGCTGCAAAAAAAAAAAAATTTGAATCCCTCAAATTTAAGTTTTACGAGACGGATTAAACTCACATACAAAATGCAGTTTTTGTGTCTTCTTTGATTCGAGCACTGGCTGTGCCAAGACACAGGACTTCTTCCAATCTGGTAACATTGCACTCTGGTGCCCTCTTGTGGCAGTGAGAGACACCTGTAAAACTGCACACTCCTGGGAGAACATGTATTCTCAGGTTAGGTTGAGTGATTTATTATTTTTGACCAGTAGAAGTGGGCTTGTTAGTAACAGTTAGGTTTTTGTTTTTATCTGTTTCTGTCTGTGATGTTGAGCTTTATTCGTAGGCCAGCCTGGACCAAGGTTTCTGTGCCACTGCCAACTTGGAAGTAGAAATGATTTTATTCTGATGATTCACATAAATGCGATAGTTAGCAGTGTCCATAAATGGCTTGGCAGCAACAAATAATCAAGAGAGGAAGACATGGGAACTGTGATGCTGATCTGTCGACTGTGTGATTTGTTCCAGGTCTCCCTGCGGTGTTGTTGGGGATTGTTGTTGCAGTGGATAAAAACTCTTATGGGTCAATAGAGTACGGCAGAGGAGGGTCAGGAGAGGGATCCTCAGTGCTGTGAGTCTCCACAGTAATACAATAATAAGTCAGACTCAATACAGTCAAGTCAGAATTATTTGTAGCATGTTCTTTTTTCTTAAGGAAAGCATACTTGTCTTAACAATAAATGGTAATAATACACCACAGGACCCAACACAGATGTTGTGGATACAGGATGTATTTAATGTGCAGTCAACATCATCACAGGATGAAATTTCATCATAATGTGAAAAGCTGATATTTCTGGCTACAACCAATATACACACATCGCATTCCAGGAACACTTTCTATTCAAATGCATATTAAAGTAGAATGGCACTCAGTGCATACCTCCACCAAGGTCAAGGAATTTTCTCCCACCAGATCCAGATCATTATCTGCATGTGTGTTTAATTGTACAACGTCTTAGATCTCAACACCATAAATATGTCTGACTTTTCAGACTTGGCTGGCTGTAGCTGGGTAAAACTTAAAGTTATGCTTACATACATAATACTTTGTTGCACTGCTTTGCACAACTTGTTAAATCCATAGTTTTTGGTTCTAATAACTTATGCGTTTTGTGCATATTTGTATTAGAGAAAAGGAAGTAAATGATACAACCTTTTTATGCATTTTATACAGATATCTTGGTCCAAAAGCTGTTTTGGTGACCGTAAAGATAATAGTGGGTTTTTTTGACATTTATATAATAAATGAGCCTCAGGCTTTTTCTCCAACCAATTTAAGATTTAAATAGTTTGTAAATTATTTTGATTACATTTAACAAACTATAGTGACACACTAAGGTTATTACAAAAACCTTTTCCTGCACCCATTCTATTAGGTTGTTAATTAGCAATATTTTACCTTTGGGTAAAGCAAATAATTGGATAATTGGAAATTGAAAAATTGGAAAATTTAAGTTGATTTGCATTAATGGAAACTGTTGCAAAGGTAAACCTATTAAGTACATGTGACCTAAAGCAACTGTGTTAATCTACCTAGTTAAAACTTAATTGAATTGTGTGTCACCAACTGAGGCAATATTTTTAAGTTGGTCCAACAATTTTCTTTTGGTTTGGTTTCAAATTTTTTTTTCAAATTTTCAAATCTTTCACTAAGTAAAATATAGTGGGAAGATACTAAACCACTTTGTTGTAGTGTATTTTTTGGCTTTAAAATAACTCAAGAGTGTTTCTAAAAAACATCAGCCTGCAACAAAAAAATCTTCAGGGACGTAATTTGTTTGAAATTGTAAAATATAAACTCCTCCCAGAAGCATTAGCACGGACATAACCTTAGTATCCCTGGAGTTGACCTGTAACCTTTAAAAATATTAGTATACTGAAGTCGAAGTGCTTCTGAAAATCTCTCTCATGGAGAGGCTGCAGGGAGCTTGCTAGCGACTAGCAGTTGTCAACTATTTAAATACATGATTTATCATTTAGTTCTTTGCAAGCAAAAGACCCAAATATTCTCAGCTCCCAGCTCCAGATATGTGATGGTTTGGGTTTGATTTGCTCTGGTTTATCTCCCAGTGAGCTGAATATTGTGTGATTTAATCAAGGAAATACTTCGCAGATTAATCAGTGATGAAAATAATTGTTAGTCGCAGCCCTATGTCTTCCTCAGCCATTTTGATTTTTGCGTGTGTGTGTGTGCGCGCGCGTGCGTGTGTGTGTGTGTGTGTGTCCTCTCTCTTCCCTCAGCTGTTGGATCAAGAATAAGGCCGTCTTCTACAGCACCTGCGTCGGTTACTTCTGTCTGGTGTTTCTGCTCAACGTGGCCATGTTCATCGTGGTGATGATGCAGATCTGCGGCCGCAACGGCAAACGCAGCAACCGCACACTGCGAGAGGAGGTGTGCAACCGAGCTCAGCGGATCACGTGAAAGTAGTTCGACATTTCTGAATGTTTAATGTTTAATGTTCTGTTGTGATCCAGGTTCTGCGGAACCTGCGGAGCGTCATCAGCCTCACCTTCCTGCTGGGTATGACGTGGGGCTTCGCTCTGTTCGCCTCGGGACCCGTCGCCCTGGCCTTCATGTACCTCTTTACCATCTTCAACTCACTGCAAGGTACAGTAACATCCCGGTGACTAAATGACACACTGGATCTCAAAATCCTTTGTTCTTAAGTGACGTATTCAAGTGATTTAGGAGAATGCAAAAGTTCCTGCGGCCTGAACAAGTGGTGCAGCTCCGTCTGAGTCATGTTCACATGCCTCTCTCTGCAGGGGGAAAACACTTGTTTGAGGTTCTACAACTGCTTTTTATTTTATTGGCACAAGTATTTTGCCTTGACAGCTTTTCCACCTCAGTGTTTCTTGAGGAAATTCTTTCGCTCCGACAGCCTCAGGGTTTTTGTCCAGGTGACACATGGGATTAATCACCTCAAACTGTGAACCTGGCTAACATGTTCCATGTTCCATGTTCCTTTGGTTTTTAGGAACTTTTGTTTCATTTAGCACCCAGATCAGTACAGTGAATCATTTATACGTGTATTTAATGTGATGTGTATGTAAAAAATGGTAATTGTGATACCTATGATAAGACATAAACACAACAAAAACCTCTCACCCTTCTTTGGACTTTCTCCAGGTCTCTTCATATTCATCTTCCACTGCGCCTTGAAAGAAAATGTCCAGAAGCAGTGGAGGAGATACCTCTGCTGCGGCCGATTCAGGCTGTCAGACAACTCAGGTATACATCTGTCTACCTGTCTGTCCCTCTGTTCTCTCTCTGTTTGTTTATCTCAGGTTGATCCCCTAGGGTTCACAACAGGACAATAAAGCTAATTCACATCTCTCCACAGGAGTCCTGTCAAATCCTTCTGCTGGACTCCTGCCAGATCCCAGCAGCAGAAAAAAACACAAGGATATTTTATTAAAATATTAAACCTAAGTCTTCGGCTTTGCAGCTAATAAAAAAAAGATAAAACAGAGGTTTCAGGAAGACCAGGAGGTCCTCCAGGTGTACTTAGTCTGTGGATGTCCTGTACTGCTGCCATTTCATTTGTAAGAAGGTAGATGAGTCTGTGTAGTTCCTCCATGTATACGACTGTTTTCATTCCAAAGATTCCAAGTTAATTGTTGTGTAAAACCCAGTAAAATGGTATTTAGCAGCAGAATTCCTCCTTTAAACCAGGATCATAAAAAGAGGAAAACACAAAGTTCATGTACCCATTCATTCATGTGCGTTTTATGCAGGTAGATTTTTACTGAAGCTCATATATGAAGCATTAAGTAACCAGTGGTCAGTATGGGACGTGAGCTAAAAACAAACTGCAGTAAAATTACACACATTTTAGTTTTGTTTTCATCGGTGAAATGCCTCATATGTGCATTTTTATTTTCATCCGTGGACAGCAATGTTGGTCATTCAGTCGACTTTCCAGACTGAATTGTCTTTTATTATTACCGATCCTCTGACTTTTCCTCTAGCGCCACCATGAAGTCGACTCTTGTGCTTCCTCATCTATTGTTTGAATCGCCATAAAAATTTGGTCCAGATATTCGTGTTTAAATCAGGATGAACTGAAACAACTTTTTGACCAAATACCTGCAGAAACTAATGACAATTCCCATCAGCCTCAGCTGCTCTCAAGTTTTTCCTGCTAATTGGCAAATGTTAGCATGCTAACATTCTAAAGTAAGATGATGAACATTGCATCTGCTTTATAGCTTCTTAGCAGCTGTTCTTTGTCTTTCCTGATAATTAGCTAATGTTAGCATATTAAAGCTAGATGATGAAAACATTACATCTGCTTAAGCATTGTCATTGGGAGGGTGTTAGCGCTCTGTTGATAGCATTTAGCTCAAAGCACCACCATCGCTGTGTCTAAGTTCAGCCTCACAGAGCTGCTAGCATTGCTGCAGACTCATAGTCTTGTTTACATGCTAATTTCAAGTTGTATATTAAGTTAGTGAACTCTCTCTCTGAAGGAGACATTGCACTGCACTGGAGCAGCAGCAACACAAGAGGTGATGCCTGACTTATTTAACCTGCAAAATAACGTGATACATGCCAACAGTGCATTTCTAAAAGAACATAATGAGCTGACTCTTGATGTTAATGTTCACTTTTTAACTGTAATCTTTGTGTTTGAGACCCAAAAATGTCCTGAATCTGCAGTAAATGCACATGAAACCGAGTCCTGATTTCTCAGGGCCATCAGGTTGCAGACAGCGGCAGCGAAATAAATGCATGCACATCTGTTCCATATTACTGATGTCTGTTGTGTAATTGTCCATGACAACATCCCATGGTGAAAAAGGAAGGAAGGAAGGAAGGGAAGGGAAGAGAAGGGAGATTCCTGGACAAGATGGAGGAAGGTCAAAGACGTAGGGACAAAGGTTGAAAGAATGACACTGAGGGTGGGAGTCAGCATCGCGATCAGGTGGTGTAGGTGATCAGTCAGGAGGTACCGATTGATCGTTATGTTTGTTTATCTTCTTGCAGACTGGAGTAAGACGGCCACCAACAACACCAAGAAGGTGAGCTCAGACAACCTGGGCAAGTCTTTGTCCTCCAGCTCCTTTGGCTCCAGCACCGCAAACTGGACCTCCAAGGCTAAAGCTACACTCAACCCCTTCACCAAACGACACAGTAACACAGGTGAGACACACACACACACACACACACACACACACACACAAAACGAGATGAATTTTTTTTAAAACAATCATCTCACAAGACAGAGGAAATAATTCTTTAAAAAAAGACAAATGTGAGTGAGATGGAGAAAAACACAAAGATTAAAAGAAAAAAAACATCCAGTGTGGAAAATATGATTAGTCTGAAAAGAAAAACATGAAACTTTTGTTTGATTTGTAGCTGAGGGTTTTCTCACAGCAGCAGCTTTCACCTTGTTCAGGCAGCTTGTATCCTGTTCATTTCTCTTTGAGAAAACACCGCAGGACTTGGGCTTTTTGTTTTATCATCACTGTAATAATACATGTTCCTCAAAGTAAGCATCTTTCTGTTTCGTCCATGAGTAGATAAATCAACCTGTTTCTGTGGTCTGCGTCCAGCAAGATTATACTCTTTAAATGTAGATTTAAAAAAAAGAAAACCCTCTGGTGTGTAATAGTCACGATTACATGCAGACTCAAACTATTCTGTCCTGAAACTAACACCGTCACTGATTTCATGGTAAAAGTTTGTAGGTAAATTTGAAAAAAAAAGGAGAGTTATATTTTGTTTTTGTTCAGTAATGGTAACATTGTCCTCCCAAAGGACCCGTGAGAGGATCTGAGGAGACATTAAAAGGGTTGGAGGTCAAACTGAAAATGAACTAACCTGAACTGTTGCTATTAATCACAATACATTAATGTATAAATAAAATAAAGCAGACTGGTCACTCTCTTATGAAGTTACACCTTGCAATAAATTAACTTTAGTACTTCTATAAAACGTCATTGAATGGGTGTAGTGTTTTACATACTGTAGATCCACATGTAGTCTTCGCAGCTCCACGTGAACAGCTGGGAGTGAAATGCAACCTTTAACTGCACTGTGGGAGGAGGGTATCATCTGTTTTTCATAGACTAGACAAGTTCACAAAACATCTTGTTTCTTATTGCCTTCCAAAATGAAACGGCCAAAAGGAAGTATAGGGCTAAAACTAATGATCCATTAATCTGCCTATATTTCCCTCAATCAAATAGTTTGGCCGATAAATCACCAGAGAACTGTGAAAAATGTCCAAGAGCCAAAGGTGAAATCGTCGAATGTCAATGTTTAAGACTGAATTTACTGTAATGTAAGACCAGGGAAACCAGAAAATGTTCAATTATGAGAACCTGGAACATTTTTGCCAACAGTTTTTTATCATAAACAGCTGCTGATAAATTTTCTTCCGATCGCCCCTAACTGACGAATTAACTGATTGTTGCAGCTCTAGCTGTAAAGCAGAAGTTTTGCGACGTAATGCAAACATTATTGTGAGGGGAGCACAATGAAAATTGTCACACTAACATGTAAGCTGTTAGCCCTCTGTAGCTTTTCTCAAGTTCCGCCGTTTTGGTGAAGCTTTGTTTAGGTTTAGTGAGGCACAAAAAAAGGACAAAGTCAAAGGACTTGGTTAGAAAAATATCACAGTGTGGGTTAAGATATGTCATGGTTAGAAAATGATTCGGATCATGGTGGTTAACAGACAGCTCCTCCCTAAGAGGTTCTGCAGCTCTACAACAACGTCATAAAGCATCTGAACAAAATGACTGATCTCATCATGTTTCTTGGGAGGACGGTGTGTGAACCTGCAACTTTCCAGCTACCGACCAGCTGCTTTTCTCCTCTTGTTGTTTTCTGCATTGAACTAAAGAATGAGTCTGCATGTAAACATGATTCCTGTACAAGTTTCTTACCATTTTATTGAATGTGATTATTTCAGGTTTGTCTCTGTCACTGGGGAAGGCTGAGTAATGTCCTCTCACGTGATGTTTATTGATGTATCTACCTCTGTGTTTGGTGTGTAGAAAGCTCTTCCCAGCAATAGCAGGAGTGGAGGAATCGACGGAGGTAAAGCTAAAGCTGATTGGCTGATTGACTCCCTGCTTCCAGCATCATGTGATCCGCTCAGTGTTTCCCAAAATGCTTGTGGGTCAAAGTGGATCTGGAAGTTAAAGTTCCAACATTTTAATGCTCAATTTTGATTGAGCAAGAAAAACAAAACAAAATGAAATCTCAAATGTTTCGGGCTTTGCGTAGCAGACATTTTGGGAAAGCAGCCACTGTGTGTTGTGATTGGCTGGTCACTGTGATGTCATACACATTCATGCCATCTTGTTCCCAGCCTGAGACACACTGAGTGGGAGGAGGTCCATTTCACCCCCAGTTTCACAACTGCACCCACCCAGAGTGCCCCAGGGTGCAGAAACAAGCACGCCCCACCAGGCTGCATCCAAGCTAACATCTGCCTCATTTAACTGTGATTTGTCTGGAGTTTTAATAAGAGCCGAGTAACAACAGGCTAACGCTGTGGTTCTCATTAAAGTCAGCGACTGATGTAATAATTTGGGTTTGCTCATTACAATGAACACCAAATGTTGAGGACGCTATTGGCATGACGTCAGACATTGTGTTCAGAGTCCAAATATTACATGATTTAATAAATTCCCAATGAGACTAACTGAACCTCTCTCTCTCTGGGTGTAGATAGATGAAATATCTGTTCTCTTAACTACAGAAGCAACATCCAGCTCTTTTTAAACCCTTATTCCAGAAAAGAACTGTGGGTACATTTGTTTTATGTATCCCAAAACCATTACTGAAGGTCAGAGGAACTGATCCATGCAGGAAAATAATGATCTTTCGGCAGGTAGAACAAATCGATTTTAGGGTGTTATCTTTGAAGAGGAAGAAGAGGAAGAATCCTTTATTCTTCCTATCGTCCACATTTTTTTTCTTGTCAGTCCAGGTAATCAAACTGACGACCTCAATCAGTCCCAAGTCGCTTCTTACTTTTAGTGTCTAATACTGTTTTATTTTTTTTATAGTTATAGAGTCAATAATAGGACAGAAACAGAACCAGTCAAAAGTCAAAAGAACACCACCCTTTTTCCAGTTTTTATTGGAATTTCAGCAGCTCATGTCCAGTAAAAAACCTTAAAAAGTACAAAGGTGAGCAGTAAACTGACCAAGGTACAAAAATACAAAAAAAGTTTAGGTCACAAAAACTGAATAATCATGTAAATGTCATAAAAATCTTCCAGCTTTCCTGCCTTGAAAGTTAAAGCTCCATATTTTACACTTCTTCCTCGTTTTATTTGAAGTGTTGATCCATAAGAAGATGTATTTGTGGTTTTAAGAACCAAAAAACCATCCCAACGTAGTGTCACATCTCCTCTCTCAGGCTTCTCTCTGGAGCTCTAGTAACAACAGGTTGGTGAGCCAATCGGAAGAGATGAGGCTCTGAGTCTCTCTTCTGATTGGCTGACTGTTTTCTGAGTGATCAAATAAAAATACAGCAGATTTCAGGCAAACACCTGAAAACCAAATCGTGCAAGGTTGGGTGGTGGGTCCAGGTGGGCGGGGCTTGGGGCATTGCTGAGAGCAGTGACTGCTTTGTTGTGAGATCACAAAGTTCCAGAAGTCCTGACGGCTGGTTTTAAGGCTCAGTTTCTGAATACAGGCTGTGTGCATTTCTCTGTGGACTGAGACTTTCATACTTTCACAGTATTACTATAGAACCTAGACCTGATCTATAATCACACTACACATGGACAGAGACTTTTATACTGTATGGACCTTTAATGCAAAAAAGTCCTTCAGGTTGGAGACTTAAAAACCCTCTGTCTGTACAAACTACACTCTCTGATGTATTTGTAGGACAATACTGTACTACAGGAGGTAGGACTGTATGTTGCTGTCAGAATGGTGAAAAAATGATGGAAGAGCAGCGTGTCTGATTACCACTGTGCAAGGAACGTCATGAGTGAGTTCAGCTGCTCCTTGTTTTTAAAATATCCAATTGTTTATTTATTATTATGTCAATTTGGCAGCTGAAAAATTTCTGTGTTCTGTGTTCCTTTGACTGGTGTCTAAATTTGAAAAGCCAAGAATTTATATTCTCTTTATTTCCACGCCAGGCAGACCTGCTCTGTAAATCACGACCTCTCCTCCTCTGAGAAAAAATCAAAAAGGAGACATTTATAGTTTAGAACTTCTCACTCCATTAGTTTATAATAATCAGATTCTTCTGACTGCATAGATATTCTCTCTGACACATATCTCTCTTTGTATGTAAATGTAGGCATGACTGTTTTATTTATGTGTGCAAAGGTTTTCCTTTAATACATCTTTTGGCCCCTGACACTGGAAGTTGTGTGATGCTTTTGATTTACCACTCCAGGTGTTTCACAGCATTCCGTTCACACCTAGAAGAACCGAATGAAACAGGCTGTAAACATGTTTATTTCTGCTGTAAAGTTGGACATTTTAAGATGGGAGTCTATGGGGACTGACTCACTGCTGGAGCCAGACTCTAGTGGTCATTAGAGGAACTGCAGGTTTTGGCACCCTGGTGTTGGCTTCATTTTTCAGCCCAGAGGTTGCCGCTTGGTCTTTAAAGGACATTTCTAAAGTTTTATTGAATGTTTAATGGTAGTTACTAAGAATTCTAGGAAGGACATTCACACTAAAATCGTTGTGGATTTACAAATAGTTGGTACTTTTTGCACCACTTGCGCTGAAAAGTGTAACATGAGTTTGGCTAGTTTCAGCTGTAGCACATTCAAAGGTCATTTCACTCAGATTAGATGCTTTAAATGGTCGTTTCTGTCTCTCCATGGCTTGTATGGGCCCCTCCCCTGGCTCACATTGTCAATCAAACACATGCACCAGTCACTCACTAGAGAATTTGAGCATGAAAGAGTATTTCAGATACCCAATACCTTCTTTTTTTTTCCCCTTCTCTCGCTTATAAAACAATATTAACAATTCCTTAAAAGTCCCCTTGACATGATTTTGAGTGAAAGGAATGACTAATTGTAATTTCAGCTGGACTTCAGCTGTGCATAAATGATGCAGGCCTATTATCTGTCTTTAGTGTTAGGGGAAAATCCATCTTGATCTAATTTTCTGTGAGGGTTTCCGCATAAGAAAGGAAGAACTGAAATAACAGTTAATCTACCACAGCGGTGATTTGTCAATGACACATTTAACTGCAGATTTTTTTTGTTCCTTGTGCCAAATAGGCCATTTCAAAAACTTGATATTTTTGTATTTATTGGCAAATTATAAATGTGAAAGAGGTTATATGAATTTTGTTTTCTGCCAGAGCTGAATAATTATCCGGACTCCACAGCTGCAAAGTATTTTGTTCATCTTCTGGGTTCTCTGTTTGTGAGTGCTGCTCACTCGCTGACTTGGCGGTCCTCAATGTTGGACTTCCCCATCTCACACACACGCACACACACACACAACATTTACAGTATTACGGTAAATTAGTAATGATTTCAAAATGTCCTGATGCTCAGGCCAATTTGTTAACCAGAGTTATAAACAAATTTGTCTGATGTTCTTCAGATTCTTGCTAACGAGTAGACAGACAGACAGACAGGTGGAAGTGTTTCTGTCGAGAGGTCATGTCACCAGGTGAAGAGAGAGTCTTTATCGTCTTATTGGGAGCTCAGTGGTTTTCCCCCAAAGCTGTGATGAAATATCCTGTTCCACTTTCTCGACTGGAGCTTTCAGTCAGACACTCTACATTCCTGCCTCATATTTAACTGATGAGACAGAAGTTTTGTGCACAGTAGTATCCACATACGACAGATCAGGGCTCTCTCCTTACATGCCATTCCTGTCTGTTTACTTCCAGCCGCAGAGCCTTCCAGTGCACAAACTAATTGTTTCCTTGGAATCCTTTTTGTGTGTTGTGTTGTTTCTGTGGGCACACCTGGCTCAGCTGTGATAACCTACTGAAAGTCTTATGCAGATAATTATCTAATAAATTTTGAAGAGTATAAACCAGTGGTTCCCAATTTGTGGGCCATGAAGATATTCCAAGTGGGCTGACAAATCATTCATTATAATTATAAAAAATATTCTAAATTGTAAACATAAATTTAAGTATAAAAAAAATCTAAAATTATTATAATCTAAAATTATTTTTAGATATATATTTTTAATTAGAAATGATATTAGGAAAAAATAAATATGTTAATGTTTTAACATTTTTTCAAATGAAATGATATTTGAAAATGTTGAAAAACTCACTTTAATTGTTTATTTAATTCTTGTATTAAGGCCAGTCACTGTAATAAACCAATGATAGGAACTGTCATTATGTTATTTTATGTTATGTTATGTTATGTTATGTTATGTTATGTTATGTTATGTTATGCTGTCACTGCTGGAACACATCATTTACTTATTTGCTATCTCAGTCTGACTGTGCACTATAAATTTACATCCAAGGCAAAAACTGGAGGATCAAAATGGGTGGCAGGTTAGCAACAGGAGAGTTATCATTGAAATAAAAAATGAGAGAGCATCATGAAGGCATCATCTGGCCTCTATATTGCAATGTTGGAAAAGCTTGGGAACCACTGGGAACAACTTACTACTGAAATGAACAGAACAGTTCAAATCAACAACCAACTCAACTTAATGCTGCACAGTTGGAATCAGTGGCAAATGTCATTATGTTAAGAAAGAGTGTTTGAATGAATGAAATGCTAGTGTCATTCCTCTCCACCATTAACGATCAGGTATACTGTTTTCCCACAATGAAATTCTTTACTATGGCTGCTTCAAATTTACCATTGATGATTATTACTTTCATTTTGGTAGAATTCTTAATGACATGTGCTTTTGTACTTTTTCATCTACCCTATATATATATTTTGCAATGAAAGATTTTTTTGCCACTTAGCAACAACAGAAACAAGCTGTAAATAAGCCAGATTACGTGAAGTCATTTGATCCACTGAGGGTATAAATATATATTATATTATTGCAGCTGTAAGTAAAGGATCTTATTACACCTTTTTTCAGTTTTTGGGAAAACAAAAAGGAACTAGATTATTTTGTTAATAAATAAAATTAAAAACAGTTGACTATAAACATAATTTATTGTCCCTTTGTCACAAAACAGGTGGAAGAAAGTGAAGAAAAAAGGACACATACCATTTAAATACTGTCCTGCCAGGCAACCAGTTCAGTTTTAGTCTGCGTCAGAAAAATGAACTTATTCTGCCTGCCTGAAAATATAAAGTTGTCACTTTGTTTGTTGAGTGCTGTTTAAGAAATCTTATGATTTAATACTCAGTAGTCATGAGCTGCATGTCTGCAGTTAATGTCGCTCATTCCTTCTTGAGGGAAAATGTGTTTCTAGCGTGTCAGTGAGACAGTCAACAAATTCCTTTCATCACAGAGGCTTTTGGTGGAATCTGCTCATCAGTTAACGCTGAGTGTCGCTGTAAATCTTGGTGTGCGGTTGCTGTGGCACAGTTGTGTGCTTCAGACTTGGGACCACACACGTACTCGAGGGCTTGCCTTGCACCATATCAGTGTAGTGATCTGTATGTATGAATGCTTTTGGGTGTGTGTGTCCCAGACCCACAGGAATGGATGCACTTGTCACTTTTGCACATTTCATTGCACGTGTTGTTTACGCACACATTCTGCACTGCAGATAAACACATTTATGTTAAGACATTGGTCACATATACACACAAGTATTAGCAGAAACTAGCAGAAGGCCGTGCTGAATAACCTGAGAGAAAGAGTTTAAAGGTCCCATGTTTTACACTTTGTTTGGAAAAAGCCAAAACACAAATGCAAAAGCTTTTGTATTTGTGTTGTGACTTTTTGACTCAAAGCTTTATAATGAAAAAAGACATGGAAATCTCACTATACAATATAGGAGTTCAAACATCATTTCACATTTGTAGCAGAAGAGTCTAAAACCTAAAATGAATGAATTCTTCTGACATGAATTAGTCTGTGTCACAAATGCCTGATACATCCCCTCCTGCTTCTTTGGTCTCTGCATAAAAACAGTGCAAGCTTCTGGTTGGCCTCCATGCTTGGCTACACAGAAAATATATTGGATTCTAATAAAATAAACACATCACACACACCTTATTTTGCGTAGATACCCTTCTCCTCCAATTTCCTGATTCGAGTTACTTGTGCAGCAGTCGCCCCACTGAAGTAAACATTTTAAGTAGTTAACACTGACCTGTGACAGAGAACTTTAGTAACTTTATAGTAATCAGTAAAAAATGTCCTGTTGTCTGCTTGAGGGAAGACTCCAGCTCTTTTGGCCACAGCTTTTTGTCTCCTCACCTCACATCAACCTGTATCTGAAATCTACTGTCAAGTTGGACGAAGGATCAGAGCTCCAACACTTTATCCTTTGCATGCTGGAAAGACCATTGCCCAGTGAGGCTTAGTCTTTAAACTATTTGGTCTGAAGGCTGCAGCATTTTGTTCAGTAACCTTGGAATCCCTCGCTCTATCTCCTTTTCGCCAAGCAAACAGACCGACAGTTTATCGAGACTTAGCCAAAGCACCAAAAAATAGACGCTGGCTGATCTTTCCCAGTCATTCCTTGCATTGTTACTCAGTTATCAGCCAGCCACAAAAATAGCTCAGCCAAATACTGAACATGTAGTTCTGCTGAATGATACATGCATCACGCATGAACTGAGGTAGCTGAGAGGTGCCTGTGAAGCGAAGGTTATCGTTTCCAGACAGATTTGACCTATAGGAAACCTCTACTGTATTCAGACTCTCACAGTGCGAGTTTCTGAGAACGTTCAATCAGGTCATAGCAGTTATGACTCATATTGGGAAATCACCTGATTTGTTTCCAAGCATGACACAAGGACCTTTTCAAGAACTGTCTTTGTAATTTTGTTGGCAGTGCGCTCGCTAATTTCTGCACAATACTAGAATGTCTTCAGTGTCCAGCCCATTGAAGACCTGCAGCTCTTTAGATGGTCAATCAAAGTCCATATTCCATGCGTTGGACGATACTGAATCTCTTGTCCTCCCTTTTAACCTTTTACCCTCTTCAAGACAAAACCTCTGATTCTGATGCAGCATCTTTTGATACATTCCCCTGAGTAGAAAAAGAAAAGATGTGCTTTTTCTTGGCTAGCTATTGTGTAAAACATAAAGCATGTAAATTCACATTCACATTTTTAGCACTGCTGCCAGACAAGCTCAAGACATTGATATTGTACAGACTTAATGTCAAGATATGGCTGTATGAACAAAAACAAATCATGACCTAACAGGAGAAAAATTATCTTTTACCATCCAGCTTTTCTTACTTTGTACAGTTAGTCATGATGAATGGGCTACGCCTGAGAATACAGTCAGTAGTCAGGACAGAAGAGGGACAGAAGGGGTTATTTTACAGTGTAGACCACTGGGACAAACAAATTCAGGTCAGTGGTTCAGTTTAGCATCACTGTGTCTCACCACAGTTTTAATCTCATTCACCAGAGGGAGGAAACTGCATTGTGTTCTCTGGTCAACCTTAAACTGGAGATACTTGCTCTTCAACCACGCCTTTGTGATATTATCATCATCATCATCATCATAATCATACTATTTTGTAAATTTTGAGAAACCAACAGCGTAGATGGTGACAGTGGTGACTATGTTTCACTCATTTTGCCAATGCGAGAAATCATTGATGAGGAACACCTCCAATATTTTTGAATGTCCGCCAAGATATTTGATGATTTGCTCTGTCGTTACACACAACACAGAGCGGAGCGGCTTGCCATCACTCTCCAGCTTCCAAGGCCACATCCCCATACGGTCCTTGGACCGCCCCATAGCGTTCATGTGCATATAGCATTTTATGTATGCTTAGCATTAATCTCTCCAAATGGACGCAGGATATACAATGCTGCCATCATGTACACGCAAAGGCGTAGTTAAAAGGTTGTATTTGGGGTGATCTAATGGCCAAATGGTTAGGACGCGTACCACATGTGCTCAAATACCCTGAGCGGTGAGACCCGATTCAACTCTGAGCTGGCCGGACCATTTGTTGCATATCTCTGGTTTTATTTGCTGTCCAGGGTTTGAGCCCACTTTAATGAGGTGCAACTGCTCCCTCATGTTGCTGTCTTTTTCAATTGACCCAATAGAAAAAGGCAAAAATAGAAACCAAACCTTCAGTCTTGGTCAGAAGCCATTGTTATTTGCTAAAATATTGTCATCTGGCCTCCAGGGCTAGCTAGTTTTAATCACCAAACAATTTCAACTGGGAAAAATAATATTTTTGTAAATGGCTTCTTTGGCTGTAATCTTTGTTAGGAATAACACAGAAGAGGAAGAAAGTATTTTGATTTTTTGGGCTGAATGAAAGAAAGACAACCTCAATATATCTTTGCTTCAGCACATATTGTCATGGAAATGGTACCATTTATGTCTTTGGGTGTCTTCTTCCCATAATGTTGTGCCATTCCTAGTAGAAGAAATGTACATGCATAGTGTCATGATACAGAAAGTACTACATTATTCATAGAGTTAAAAACTGGAATTAAACTAGTATATGTAGATTTGCATGTTTAAAAAACTCTTTAAATTATACCTCAGAGTTTCCAAAGTAACCACATCATAGTTTCCAATGGAAAAAGATAAGTATTATCCCAGATCAGCATCTGTAATCTTATGTGCTGTACGCAAAACTCTCTTTCTCGACTTTCCCTCCTCTGTCTGAGGTTGGACAGCAGCATCTCAGAGTGTCTGTACCAGCATTAGTCTGTCATTGTATAGTTTCCAGATGTTTGAGGAAAGAGGATTCATCCATCATGACCAAAGTCCATGACCAGAGGTTTCCAGAGGTCTTTACTGCGACCCTGGTTCAACCATACCCCTCCTCTCAGTTTCCAAGTCCATCCTAAAGTGCACTCAAGAGTGTATTTGAGGCAAACATGGGGAAATATGCAGGATGCAGGAACAAAAACAAACATCCCTGTGGGATAAAATAGGGCATTTCAAAAATCAAAATTAGCTGACAGGACCAGTTTCAACATTATAGTCTGGAGCCAGGGGTATAATCAGTGCTGACATAATGCGCAGTGAATGTCAGGATGCATGAATTAAGGAAGTCGTGACTGTAGCCGACGCCAGCAGGCAACTATCTGTTGACCCCGTAGCTTCGTGTTGTATAGGGACAGCAGTTGGAAGAGATGTTGGGAATCACGTCTTTATGTTGAGCAAGACAACATGACAACTTCATCCCTGTTTTATTTAATTAGGCAACGGATGGAGCAGTGATTCAGTCATGCCTTTGTCATGCCAAGGAAGACTTTGGCTGTAAAGAATGATTCAGACACAGGCTAAATTATTGCCTGCTTTACAGCGTCTCACTTCACATTTTGATGGGTACCAGAGGGCCAGAGCACAGAGAGTATGTGCTTGATTTGGCCCAAATTGTATACGTTGCTCCATTTGTTGGCTTCGAATGTATAAAACTCTAGAGGCTGCTAGTGCTGGTCCAAATAGCATCAAAAGCTTGATTAAAATGACATGACTATAAATTTAGGATGACAATCACAACAACTACACAAAGTTATTGCTGTAAACCTGATTCCCTCAATTTGCAGCTGCAGCATCTGTAAAGAGCCTGAACTTGACGTACTTCCGTTAATTGCTTCAGAAGTACAATGGCATTGGGTTGCAAATGTCAGAGCACCTGTCTCCTGTATTTACATTGGTCAGACCTTTGGTGGTCTAGTTTGCCCCTTGGCTAATGATAACCCCTAATGATAACCCTATAAGTACGCATTTGTCTAGGTAAGAAGGTTTAACACTGTGCAGCAGTTTCTACCTCAGTAAAATTAGCACAATGCTATTAGCTAGCTCAAATATGCACTTGCATATTTCTAAACAAGTGCAGTGCATTGTCACATTACGTTGCGAAGACCCAAGTTCTCCCATCAGTGATGGATGACCTTGCTGAAGCTTCGGCATTGTTGGCAGTAGCTGCAGCTCAGGTAGGAAAGCGGGTTGGTCATTGATTGCCGGATCACAGGTGAAACAAAGTACTTATGCTACCAAAATTAGTTTTCTGTTCTCAGAAACACTCAATAGGCAGTGCAAGCCATAACCATGATCAACTTAGGACAACTACTTATTGGTCCCTTTAAGGGGTTGAGAAAATGGTGTAAAGACTTGAAAATTTAAGTGAAATTTAAAAAAAGCACCGACTCTGTACTGCACATAGTTGGAACAACATGTTGGAACACAATTGATGCCATTTATCTTTATACAATGCACAAGTTACCATAATGTGCTTTCGCCACTCTTTCACCACTTTGAATGGGATGCAGATTACTCTGCAGACAAACTGAGCCAATTATAGTTTTCACAGCAGTTAAAGAATCTATGTCAAAACAGAGCTGTTCATCTTAATGTTTTCATTGGCGGCCTAGACAGAACAATGGAGCTGACTATGAGGCCTTGTACCTCAGACACTGCATGTTAATTGTGTACCACCCATCTTTCCATATGCTTCCCATCCTGTTCTCTGAAGTTGAACCAAAACATATCTAAACCCATGACAATAGCGGAGAGCTTTCAAGGTCCAAATAACACAACAGCATAATGATTTCCAAACATAACACTCTTTGTAGGTGTCTTTCTACATCAGGTATGCACACATTTTGAAAAGTGATCTTGGGATCAAGTGGAAAATTAAATCCAAATATATGTTTATACACAAGGCTGCTGCTATGAAGCCTCAACAGACTTAGTGTGGCTTCACTCAGCCTGGTTGTATGAACCGTTAGCTCGTAAACCCTTTGAAATAGCAAGGCTCTGCGAAGGAAGAACGCCAAACCAACCAACCGCCTTTGGAAAAGAAAAAAGAAAAAGTCACAAAAACACCAGACAACAACCAGATTGCCTGGCACTGTTACTAGATATAAATAAGGAAATAGAGACTAAAAGGCCTTGTACAGATGGTCAGCCTAACCGCTTTGTACCCATTAAGCCCACTTTTCCTTTGGAGCATACATGGCAGCCTCCAATGGAAAAATAACAAAAGGGAACTATCAAGTGTTAGAGGTGTTAGTGAGGTGTTTTTACCGCACAGATATTTATTGAAAACTGGTAAAAAATGTTGGTGACAACTGTAGTGAGAATAATTAATGTCTATTTGACCCAAAGTATCGTGGTAGAGCCCTAGCCCAAAAGCATCTTAGGACTAGGAAACAGAAACTTCATCTGTTCTCAAGAACGAATTTTAAGATCTACTTTCTCGATCTCATCAAAATCCAGAGACTTAAGTAATCTTCATCCACAGATAGAGCTGGCTCACTCATCGTCATGAGACCCAAGTATGGAATATTGGTCACATAATAACACTGAGAGAGAGTGGGAGATGATAAACATGAAAAACTGTCTTTGACATCAGATCATTGATCTTTGATCTTTGATCTTTGATCTTTTTCAAGGCGTCGACTGGCTCCTGCTAAATACGTTTGACCTCTTCCCTGCTGTGACAGGTTTTGGCGTGGTGTTCACAGACAGCTGATGGTTTTTGTTTATGAGGTGTTCATTCAGTCTCTTGTTCAGGGTCCCTGTCATTTCACCAATGTAGTACACTACTGCAAGCTTTGTATTCTGGCAGGGGTCCTCTCTTTAGGATGTACCAGTCTTAGCGATTAGCATCAACCGTTCAACAGCACCCTGACTCCTTGTGACTTGAAGACTCTGGCTTTTATAGTGTTTCATAAAAGTATCTCAAATCTTAGTCGACTTATTGTATATGATCTCTGTGTTTAAGACCAACATCTCATTCAAATCTAATGAACCGTTTCTTATATTTTTTATATTTTAATAATTCTTTTTTTTTTTGAAGGTGGTTACTTTTGCTTCCAGGCTGCACTTTGGATTGTTTAAGTTTAAACCGATGGTGCCAGATATTATTGCACTTCTCTCCTCATATACACATGCAGTGAATGTAAAATAATACATTTTGTTTCTCACTCACGTTTTGCCCTCACCCACATCCCTGTTCTTGCTTTACTCTCTTGTCAAGTTCATTTAAACTATACTGTGCATATGTATGTAATTTAAACCATGTCGTGTTTTTTTTTTTTTTTGTGGTGGAATAATAATGAATACCTCTCCTATAAGTTAACGCTATGTGAAAGAGAAATTTCAACATACCACCTAAATTAAAGCTGTAATACTATCCCTGAAATAATAGTTTTAAACTTATAATAATACTAATACTTGAGTGGTAAATAATGAGTGTTGACATGCTTTATTTGACTGAACCTTTATACCATCAAGGTCAACCTAAATGCATTCAGATGGTTCATTCTCACACTTACTTATAACAGTTCAATGATTATTGCATACTCATGTCATAATCCTTTTGTGTCCCTATGTTTCTTTGCTCCCTGGATGCAGATAAATGTTACTCCAACCAGGCCAGCCCAAAGTGCATCTCCTCATCCTCATCCTCCTCAGAAGTGGAGCCCAACTCCTCTTCTTCCTCGTCCTCCATCCTTCCTGTCAGCCAGATGATTGATAAGGTGAAAGATTACTGCTCCACACGCTCCGACAACTTCTACAAAAACATCATCATGTCCGACAGCTTCGCCCACAGCACCAGGTTCTAGAAGTGTCCTCAGTGTTTCGGGGCGGACTTTCTGGAACTTTTACTCCCTATGTTTTGGAACTGTTCTAATTGTTCTAGAAAAGTCACATCATCTTTCTGACAGCTTCAGTGATAAAGGATGCTTCTATCAAAGGTTCCAATGTAAAGGGCAATAATGTCTTACCATGATGGACCTTCCCACAATATTATTTAAGGCTTCACTTTTGCTCTGAAACCACCACCCAATGCTCTAGAACCTTTTTGTGTTCCGGAACAACTCTTAAGAACTCTCCAGAAGCCTCAACCACAGAGGAGCATTCTACACTAACTCTCTCTGAGAGTCTCATCCATTGAGAACCTTCTTTGTTCTGGACCCTCTCCAAGCATTCTAGAGCTCTTTGCCAGCCTCAGCCAGAAAGGGTTTCACCATGACAGTCGCCCCTCCAACAATCTAGAACCCTCCAGTCTGAAAGACCCTGACCAGTGTTCTAGAACCATTTTGGCCCTGTCACTGCCATGGAACATGTTCTAGAACATTTGTTTCTTGAATCTCTGCATGCTTCCTGCCATCCTCTCTCGCCCCCGTTCTGCTTTTAATTTTGAATTTAATTATGTTTCATTGTTGGAAGACACAGCTGTTGTTAGAAGCCCCAATTTTGATTCAAAATTTATTTGGATTGATTAGCGAAAATTTAAAATTGGTTTCTATATCTAGTCATCAAAATTCATGAGGCGCTGGTTTGGTTGGGTGACAAAGTGCTTATTGGTTAGCAATGTTTTCCTCAGTACCAATGCAGCATTTACAGTATGTAGTATAAATGCATGAACAGTAGCTACATGAATCAACCCAGAGCCACCATTTTAATGCACTGTATTAGCACTGTATTAGCTTTCATGAAAATGCCTGCTAGTTAAGAAAAAAATTTCAAGAGACAGCCTGAGAACCAGGTCAAGATAATCACAGACTGAGTCATACATTATGCTTTGAAATCCCAGGGTCTCCTGGATGATAAAGGGTGTTTAAGGGCTTCAGGGTGGTCAGAGAACCTTGCTGCGATTCAACTGTATAATATCAAATTACAGAATCGGCTGACCTGGCTGCCAGACTGTGTAACTAAGAGGAAATGAAAAGGAGCAGCGGGTAGGAAAGGATAAACACAAGGTGGGAAGGCAGAGAAGAGAAAAAAAAAGTTCTGGTAGAAAAAAAAGTAGGCTGTTATGTTTTGGTGTTTTTTTAATACTGTGATGTTTGTTAAAACTGGCCGTTTGTGCATGTGTGTGTGGAGCCATATCCTATGTAAATATTGATGATCTATCTATTCTATGTGCCTTATTCTTTAGTGTTATAATGTGTCCAAGCGGTTGCTTTTGTTCATGCCGCCACGGGGTCCTGCAAGGGTCACCTTGACTGTACATACAAACCCATACATTCTCCAGCTCCCCATGGTGTGTAGACACACACTCTGCTGTCGTTTTCACCTGTGTGAGAAAATAAGTCATGGAGACAGAAAGGGCAGAAATCACAGGATGGATGAAACAGAACAGAATATAATCAATCAGTTTGTCAATCGAGGTGCTTTTTGGAATAACTCCCAAACAAAATTGGAGATTATTTGAATTATTCCTTCACAGTTGGTATCTATAACAATGTGAAAAGCAACATATTGACGCACATTTTTAAAATTGTATTGGAAATATTCCAACTTGGAAAATGCCCTGAAGCTTTCAAGTATCTCTTTCTCAGACCAATGTTCTGGACCAACCGGTGTTGTCAGATTGTAAGACATTTTTTAATGATTATAATATTTATCTCCTTCAGTTTGCACTTTTTCCTTAAAAGATTGAAAGTTTCTCTATGTGGCAAATTAGACAATCATGCTGTGATTCACTGATGATTGATGTCTTGTGGTTTGAGGATAAATGATAAAAACCAAGATAATGCCGGTGGCCAGTGAAGCTCAGCTCCTTGGGCATGTCAGCCAAAGTTTAGCAATGATAGAAGGTATCATTTGTGGCAACAGCTTGACTGTTCAAGGGAGGAAAGTTATCACATAAAAAAAAATAAAAAATCATAATAGCTTTGTTTTTATGATAGCAAAAAGAATTCCCGGCAGGAAGAAAACAGTCACTGTGCAGACACCGGGATGATATTATCCCCACCTAAAGGGTCAGTTCATGCAACGTTTTCCCATTGGGTGTTTGGCTACACACATAGTTTTGGTTTTATCCTGCTGCGTCCTGCCACAACTCAAATACAATAGAGGTAAACAGAATTTCACTTGTGGTGCTTAAATGATCAAAAAAGCACATTTGAAAAACTCCAAATCAACATTTGATTCTGGATATTCTGCAGACTCTCAGCAGACATTTCACAAGCTCAGCTTTTTGGCTAGAAAATAGTCCCCATTGGAGTCTGTTGACAGTGAGGTCTGTGGATTATCAAGACTAATCAGGGTGTTGTTTCTGGAAGGACAGATTGCTGTTGAGTTTGTCAAGTGTCATTATGCCTCTGCGCCCGCGACAGCCATGAGCAGAGGCATCGTGTTTGGGTTGTCCATCAGTTCCATTCTCACAATGGCGATATCTCAGTAATGCCTTAAGGGAACCCCTTCAAATTTGGCACAAACATTCACTTGGAATCAAAGATGAACTGATTAGATTTTGGTGGTTAGAAGTCAAAGGTCAAGGTCACAGTGACCTCACAAAACACAGTTTTGGCCTTGCGTATGTGATATCTCAGGAACTCCTCAAGGGGATCCCTTCAAATTTGACACAAACTTGGACTCAAGGATGAACTGATTAGAATTTGTTGGGCAAAGGTTTAAATTCAAGGTCACAATGATCTGACGTTCTTGTGAATGTAATAATATCAGGAACGCCCAGAGGGAATTTCATTATGTCTGGCACAAACATCCACATGCACTCGCGGATGAACTGATTAGAATTTGGTGTTCAGAGGTCAAGGTCACTGTGAGACACAAAACAATTTTTTTGCCATAACTCACAAATTCATATGCTAATTATGACACTATTTAACTCAAATGTCTAATAAATAAATAAAATAATGAAAGTGATGACATTTTATATCCAAAAGATCAAAGGTGAACTTCACTGTGACATCATAATGTTCTGTAAAAACACTTCTGGCCATTATTCAACGCTGTGACTCATGAAGGGGAGATTGTGAACATATTTCCTGCAACTTGACTGGTTGGCAGAGTCGTACAACCACCAGCTGGTATTTTTAGTTTATTTTCAATTATTTTAACAGAACAAGAGAAATTCCATTCAGGCCACCTGCACTGGGGTGGTAGCAAGTATTTAAAGAAGAAAAACTGATTCGGGTGAACTGACCCTTTATTGAAACTGTATGTACAGTGTGGTCCAAAGTTATGAGCCCACTAGAAAGTGCCATTTCAATTCATTATTAATCAAAAATCATCCAATTTTCTCTGTCAAATGTTACAAAAGACTTGAGACTCAACGTCAAAATGGGATACATATGGTATACTTTACAACACTGATGCTACAGCAGTTTTACATTTAGCTTCTAGCTTAGCTTTTATCACCTCCGGCTCCTGTCAGCAAGCCTTAAAAACATAATTCAACTGAGTATTTTGCTAGTAAATGAATCCTTCTCCATACATTTGAAGCTGCAGAGAATGGTGTGCCTCCTCATAAAATAATGATTCCTCTAGTTCTGCATGTAGCCCTCTCCTCACATATGCTCTCCAACTGCAGAACTTGAATTGATGTTTGAACAGTAATTTCCTCCAGTCATTAGCTGTGGCTGTTTGGCTCGAGCAGAACATTTAGTCAACAGTGAAGAAGCTTGGAAACAGACACTGTCTGTGCCTATTAAGGCTGCAGTTTGGCAGTTATCTCTTACTAACTGAAGCAGGACAGTCTGTTCAGTCACACTCGTATCGTGGATACCATGAAATGTTTGGTTGTTATATCACTGAAACTGGCTCGGTGCACTGCTGTGGTCATTTTAGGGCTCTGCTTGGACTTTCATTTGAATGAAAAAGTTATGGTTTGTAAAAATCGCCTGACCAGTTTTACACAGCCTCGTTAAAAAGTTTTACTTTAGCCTCAGTTTGATATATGGAATATTTTTCCAGCAATAATGAGAAGAGTTGTGGCTAACACTTTACTTTATGGGACCGTTACTTGCTAACAATTTCTTTTAAGTTTCTTGGAAAAAACATTTTAATTTGGTACCAACTACATTGAAAGTAGAGACAAAGTTCTTAGGCTATGTCTTTTATTTGGTTAGTTGAGTTGAGTTGAGTTTGTAAGCAAGTGGTTGATTTCCAGAGAAACAACCTTGAAAAGAAACTTCAATTAAACCCAACAGTAATTCATCATTAATGTATTTATTTCTTTAAACTTTATTCTTCATTACCTGCTATACACTGTTTAAAGGACTAAATAAGTTTATGCTCATCTAGCATATATTTGACATTAATTAATGGGCAGCGTACTAACTGAACACTGTCTGTATTTTACTCATAATTAGTACAATTATCCTTAATTCATTAATTTTCGCCTGTAATTAGCACCAAATTCCATAAATAAATCCAAACATTTTAGAACAGGAAAGTAATGCGTTCATCATCATAATTCTTTTGAAGTGAAAGCACAATATCTGGTTTTAGGTTTAACTTACTTCTGTGTTTTTGGCTGTGTTAATATTTGTAAATGAACCATGTGATTTTGCATCAGTTAAAAAAAAACAAAAAAACAAGATACTGGGAGTGCTTCTGTTTTATTCCATAAAGTGTACATTTCAGAGTTATTTTTGATAAATGATCAATTCAAATAGATCTTACTTGTGGACTGTTTGGATCCTGTGGCACTTTAACTCTCCTCTGCAAGATTATTGATGGAAATTCTGTGGCTCAACACTTGGTTGGTTTTATCATGCTGGGGCCATAAAAGAGAGCTGACTAATCACTTGTGTCAATCCGGGTTATTATCCGCTGGTGATTTGTCACCACCATAAAAACATTTAATGAATCCTTTTCGAAGTTGAAAAAAAAACACAGCATCCCTGCAATTCAATATAGTTTTTGTGTCTTGCTGAAAAGATTTCTGTTTAAAGGGAAGACTTGTTTTGTGAAACACTTGTAAAAATAATCTTTTCCTATTGTTCCTTTTGTATTTTTTCACCCGCTGTTGTCAAAAACAGTCGAACATGTTTTGCTCATTCTGAATTCTGTGTGTTTTTGTTGCTTTGTGATCTTCCGCAAAGCTTTAGAGCAAAGCTGACATGTTTACTGTGTGGTATACTTTTATTTATTTTCTGGATGTACAGTTTCTCTGCACCTGTAGCTGATTCCAGCCTCGCTTTCATTTACTTTCTTCTCTGGTTAAGCTGACAGTCATCTGTAGTGAGAGGTGAAACTTGGCAGACGAACACAGAGACCTGTCTGACATTTTTTAAGCATTCAGGCGTGAGGTTTAGACTCTGGATCTTTGGACTTCGTCTCGTCAACTGTTGGCTCACCAGACTTCCACTGTCCATGCGGAGCCAACAGTGTTCAACACCAAAGCATGACTGTGTAGTGAGGCACGCACTGTACCGACCGTCAGGCACCCTGGCCCACGTTTCTCTTTTCTTTTGCCCAGAGTGGTGGAAGAATGCATTATTCAGCCCTCTGAAACAAACCCCCAGAGACAGTAAAAGAAGAGATGAAGCCCCCTTGGCAGCCCCAGTGGCATAGCTCAGTTCTTCTTTGAGTCACTGGCCTGGGTTCAGCCTGAGGGAAGAAAAGATAGTTCCTCTTTTTTTGTCCTGGCTTGAAAACGTAGCCAGTGACTGCCATAAATACAGTACTGAATGAAGGACAAGGGAGGATTAAGTCACTTAAATCAAAAGGACCATTGTCATTCTGGTGATTTTATGTCCATTGTCAAACATCCCAACCCTGGGGCTGCCATCACTGAAGGGACAAGCTCTATGAAACACAGCCTGAACAGGAAACAGTTTTTCGTGATGAGATGATCACCACACAGAGGGAAATGAGACATTAGGGAACTGATGAGAACTGAACTTTTAGGATCTATAGAATAGTTGTATAACTTCTCTCTTGTTATTTGTGCCTGAATCCCACAGGTCTCTGGCAGCTCAACAGACACTAACATCACAGTCACTGCTGACTCAGATCTACAAACAGATATCAGCTTAAATTAAACTACTTTGTCTGTTTCTGGTTAAAAAGCTGAGTGCATGTGGCACTTGAGGTCAGACCTCTGTAATAAACCTGTACAATGTCACAGTGACAACGCTGCATTTCCACGAACCCCACGGTTACAGAGCGTGTCCTAAAATCACAAATCATAACAAGAGTGTATTTATGACAGCATGGTTTTCAAACCCTGATTTCATTGAATGAATTGTCCTCTAACCCTAAAAATATCTGTCTGTCTCTCTTTTGTTTTCCTCTTACATGTCATATGTACAGTTCCAATTAATTTAAATATTTCTCTAGTAACTCTGAACTATGTCTAGTTGATGAATATTGTACCAAATGCAGATGTTTCCGATGACGATTGTAATTGATCTTGGCTTTCATTGTTGTTTGGTATTTGTATTATTATAATAATGATTATTATTATTGTTATTATTATTATTGTTATGTAAACACTTTTCTGCACCAAGCAATGTTGTTGTTGTGGTATGGTTTGTCAGTGATGTTCTTATCTGGAAGTTTACGTCAGCATCTCAACATTAAAGGGAACTAAATGTTGTGAAATGTGCACACAGAGGTTGATTTAAGCTTCAATGAAGGCGGTGATCGCTGGCTTGTTGTCTGACAATATTTGCTCAGATTAGAAGTGTGTTTCAGAGTCCTAGACACTTTTTTCCAGACAGGCCAGTCAACCAGAAATGAAGACACTGTGGTCTATTGCATCAGACACAGAGCTTAAAGGTCTTAAATGTTGATGATGTTGATCCATAAGAAGATATATTTGTGGAACCAAAAACCATCTTTATCACCATATCACATCTCTTTTCTCAAGCCTCTCTCTGGTGCTCTAGTAACAACAGGTCGGTGAGCCAATCAGAAGAGAGGAGGCTCTGAGCCTCTCTTCTGATTGGCTGACTGTTTTCTGAGTGATCCAATAAAAATATAGCAGATTTCAGGTAAACACTCAGAGAAACCAAATCCTGCAAGGTTGGATGGTGGGTCCAGGTGGGTGGGGCTTGGGCCATGGCTGAGGGGGGTGACTGCTTTGTTGTGACATCACAAAGTTACAAAAGTCCTGACGACTTGTTTTAAGGCTCAGTTTCTGAATACAGGCTGTGTGCATTTCATTATTTAAGTATTAATATAAACCCTAGACCTGCTTTATGATAATAAAAAAAAAATCTCAATTTAAAATACCACCTTGTTTTTTTTAAGTTTTGCTATTGCTGTATAGCCAGCGTTAGCATTAACAGCTGTTTACTTACCAGTCTAGAAGAAATGTTGAGAGTCCAGCATCAAACTTCATCCCTTAACTCACCAACAGCTGTCTCCAAAGGTGGAAAGCAACACCAATGTTCTTTTCATCTTTTCTTCTACTGGAGTTGGCACGTTAACCAGCTAGTCCCGGCCTATCTCGTCACTTTCCGATAGCGACTCCTCCTACCTGCCCTGATGACGTAGCATTGCTAAAGGACATATCATAATTTCTTGTATAATAAAGATAACGATCACTGAAGCTCTTGTCAAGCAACACTCACCACCACCCGCTCCTTAGTGGCACAAAAAGACTTAGAAATAGCCCCTTTAAGTCAAGTAAAATTAGGACAGATGCTTTGACAGTATCAGCAGCAAGGTGATAGCTATACTTACTATAATCAGTAGGAGGCTGACATGGGAATGGTTTCACACCCAGCTGCTTCTTTTCACTGTTTTTATAACATAATGTGAATAGCACACTAACCCCTGGTCCTAAAGGCCATCACACATCAAAGTGTGTCAACGCCTCACCCTGGACGTGACCTGCCTCACAGACAGAAGAAATACTCCATGTGCTGCACAGTAGCTGTGATGTTTTCATGAATGTGACAGAACTGCTGATTTCCTGCAGAGCTGATCCACACTGACAATGGAAAACAGAACAGCAATACTACTGTACTGCCAACACAACAACCCCCCATATATGGCACCAGTGCGTGTTGCCCTGAATGCTTTACTAGTTTTCCAACTCTTAACTAGTGAAATCATCCAGTGTTGCAAGCTCCTGACCAGAGCATAAAAATTTAATAAGATTATTGGAATGTGTTGTTTACAGTTGATGCACGAAATGTACATAGATGTTAGCAACATACCCACGGAGTGAGTGTGTGTACACACTGTGTTTACATTATTATAGCAACAGCTCAGACTCAGAAAATCCAACTTTTTGTTGTTTTTCTTTTTCCTGACACTTGTTTTTTCCCTGAAGTGGATTCATATTTCTACAAGAACAGCTTCTTGCCCAGTTGTGCTGGCTGTGCAGCATAAATGGGAACTGCTCCCCTACAGTAGGTGAATATAGTACTATGTGTAGTGTTGGTGACGCAGGCCCAGGCCTGACTCCTCCTCCTCCATCCAGCTCCCTCACCGGGGCCAGGTTATATAAGGCACCTGTTGGCCGATGTTCACCCTCTTTGGTTCCTGTCCTTGTTGGGGCTGGTGGTGTTTGGTGATAGGAGCTCATTGAACGCACATGAGTTAGCCTTTGATACCGCTTTACTCAGTCAATGGCTCCATTTTAGCTTTGATCTGAACACTGCTGCTTAATGCTCTATACCAGAGATGGTGAGTAGGGTCACAATGTATTTTTATGCAGCGCAGTGAGCCTGGCTAATTCTTCCTTGTAGGTTAACCTGCTGCTGTGTCGTCACTATAGGTTTTGCTTTACTTGGCCTCATGATTTATTTTGCTAGCGTTGTTATTGTCGTTCTTTTGCTGGTATATTCTTATTTTGTTTGTAATTTTGTGATTGTTTTATTTTTTTATTTTATTTATTTTTTTGTATTATCCCTTTTCTTTCAGTGCCATACTGCTGGGAGGCCAGGGAGACAAATGTCATCTGCACCACCTCTGCTGTGAGGTTTACTGTGCTGTAGGTGAGTGAGCGGCAGCACCCCTAGGCGCTCTTCATTATAGTCCCACAAGTGGCCTTAGCTCAGGTTCCCCAGTTTTGTTGACTTTATGTTGGGCTGCCGTTTTAACATTCATATACAGTTTTAAGACTTTGTACTACGACCTTTTCTTACGTTATAAATGTTATTGTTTTTTATTTTGTTACCTGCCTAGGGACCACAAATGTAAATTAGCATTTTTGCTACAATCCAGCATGTTTACATTGTGTAACATGCATTGTCCCACCAAATTAACAAACAAATATAAAACAGTATTTTATTTACTCATTTTCATTTGACTGCTAATTTTCTTTCCTTCAGCAGCCCCTGATCCTGCTATTTAATTACTTTGGATTATCATAATAAAACATTGGTTGATTGCAAAACCACATTTGTCCTGTGTCAGTACGAGTCCGTGTGCCTTGCATCAATTTTCCAAATGGTATTCAAGGTTGTTGAGAGCATTTCCTGGGGTGCAATTCCCCAGGTGGGAATAAACACGCCTTCAGGAGAGTTTAGGCTGAATATAGGGTTCAGGCTTCTGTTTCTGCAAAGCAGTTAATCTTTTTTTTTTTACAGCCTGGTTGTGACACATGGAGCCAATCCTCAGTTTGACCTCCAGGATGGAGCCAGTTGTGGTTTCCCACCTTTCTGTCTACCTCAACAACATCTTCAGTTAAATCCCAGTGTTGTGATTGGCTATCTATCCCTTTAGCATGTGGTAAAGTAGTTAATCCAGAGTGCAATCTGTGAGGACTCTGTCACTACATCTGCCAGAGGTCAGAGGAGAGAAACCAGAGCAGCTCCCAGATCGTTTATCACACAGCGTATGGAGATGAGTGGTTTTTACAGACACATACATTAAGTCTGTACACACATACACACACACAGGGTATACACAAACATTCCTCTGGTTCCATTGGTTCCACTCTCTTGACTCCTGAAATTGATTTTAATGCCACAGTATCTGGATAAAATCTGTGGTTTGGAAGTGGAGGAGTTGATTGGAGCAGTTGTGTTTGAGGTCAGAGAGGCTGCTGCTGGGGGATTTTCAGGGGGTCCAGAGCTGAAACAAAACCCTTTAAGGAAAAGAGGTGAGACTCAACTACAACACTTCAGTGTGGGGTCGCAGAGTCAAATTTTGTTACACTTTGGGGACATTTCAACCCAGTCATATTAAAACTCACATTCCTTGAGGCACTGGCCGAGGACGTTCAACTAACTTCTCCGATTTTCAACAGAAACAACAAACTGCAAACATCATTTTCATGTCACTGTTTCACATGAAGCATTTTGAGCTCTGCTGACAGTAGAATCAATAAAACTGTTACAGTCAATCAGCGCACTGTTTTACTGTGTCTTAATTTAGAAATTTGATATGACTAAGCTGTGGAAAAAAGAGAAGCTTACCATTGCCAAACCTGCGGCCCATCGATCATGATTATTATTCATTTGGTTCAAGCTGACAGACCTGACAAACCGAGCTGTTACGGCCGTTATATCAGATTACTGTGGTTTGGCAACAACAAAACTCTGAAATTCCCTCATTTATCTTCCCATGAAACCAATAAAAATAAATGAGTGTAATTAACGTGACTGACTGACGAGACGATTTGTACTGTCACCCTCAACCTGGACCCTGGTTCTTACTTTCTGGATCTGTGTTCTCTGAAGATCTGACAGAGGAACAAACCTGCCGTACTCCTTTTTGACGCTCATCGTTTTTCAAGGTTTTCACTTTCATGAGTTCCTCTATTTAGACTATAGGTATATGACATATTCCTCTGACAATGACGACACAGAGCAGGTAAAGACAAATGCCAGCTGATTCAGTTATGTTGCTTTCATCAGAAACTGACTTTGCCTGAGAGGAGATTCTTGGGGGGTGTAAATACGCTGACAACCTTTGGGACACACTCAACTTTCTCAAACGGAAACAGGAAATTCGAATATTGTAATAAAATAGCCAAATACAAATCATTGACAAAGATGTAGGTAGTGACATAGCACTCATTACTTTCATGACATAACAAGCTTGTGGAAGGTAAATTATTAATTGAATAAAGAAAAACATCACTCCCATGGTTCTTTGGCTGCATTTCTTTCTTTTTTCCTTTGCCATCTTAATCTCATTAGATCCTTGTTTTTTTTCCATAGTTCCTGAATGCAACACATGCAATCAAGCCAAATAAAAAAAATATGCCGTTTTCTCAGGTACACAACAGCACGTTCGTTTCAAAATACAATGTTACCTCTAATTTCATCATGTGTGCATAAAAATAAAATCTGTCAAATGTCTGTTTGAAGTGAGTCAACTAATGATTTATCCTGTGGAAAAAAACGCACAGAACTCCCCGGTACGTGGCATTTCAGCCATCTTGGACTCAAAGCGGTGCTGCACTACTCTGGGAGTGTCAGACTCAGTGTTGAAGGGATTTATAACCCTTTTTCCCACTTGTGGCAAATTGGTTTGGAGTGACGGACCCTCCACGCAAATGTGCCAACGGAGTGAGGGTGGGTAGGAGGAGGTTGTAGGGGTGGGATGGAATCGGGCCTGTGTTTTCTTAATTCTCCTTTCCTTAGTTCTTTTCCTTGTACCTCTCCTTTAGGTTTTACATGACCACCCCCCACCACACCTCCCATTCCCCAATCAACCCCTCAGTGTAGACTTAGTTCAATATACATCTGAGCTCTGAACACAGTCTGAAATGCCTGAATTGGGGCTGCCAGAAGAACTAAAATCAGACTGTAGGCCTATACACTTCCAATTACTGAAATTATGGTTTACTGAACAGGTTTTGGCTGTTTGTGCGACACAGACCTCCACCACAATCAGTGGGTTTCAGCCATTTCCAACAAGAGTGTCTCTGGTTTGAAAAAGTTGGGGAACCACTGGTTTCTACTGTCAGAAACTCAGAGTGTTTCCTGACAAGGAAAAATGGTCTCATGGTAACAAACACACACAGCGTATCTCCTCCTCAGTCATCCTGGGACACGACTATAATTGTGGTTAACTGCTTCGTGATCAACAGTATTTTGGAACCAAAGCCCCCCAATCATTACTTCCTGTCTCTCTCCATCTCTGTTGACCTGTCGCCCTCTGTATCTCTCGAGTCTCCCTTTCTCCCACTGTTCTTACCTACCTACTAAATTTCCGCTCTACCTCTTCTCTTTCCGGCTCAGGGAATGATCGGCACTCAAGATAAATTTTTTGGTGTATGAATGTTGTTTTCTAATCAAACCCCTGTGAATTATGGGAAGGAGAATAGTTTGTAATACTTTCTCACTCCGTCAAGGGAATTCTCCTTTTCCTTTGAGAAGAGAAACTTCAAAAATGAAAAATAAAACCAAAAAGTCTAAGTGAGCTGCAGGGCTGTGGCCTGGTTGGAAATATTGTCTACATTTGTCAAGACTTGATGTCACTTGTAGGATTAGAGGATTATTTCTTCAGGAAACTAGAATGTTTCAGTTGATTTTTTATTGATGCGTCATGTGTTTTTGTCAGTTTGAAGCTGTGTTACATTAGAAGAATCTGCATCATGAAAATACCAGGCTGAAAATGAGACTAACTTCATCCCTGCATGAGATTTAATTTAATATTTTTCAGACGGTTCTTAATCATTCAGTTGTCTTAGTTTTTTTTAAACGGGTGAAACAGCGCCCCCCTAGATTGTAACGGCTGGTTAAATGTCAGTCCGTGTGGTCAAAGGTGGTAATACAGCCACACAGAAGTGTAGTGAAGGAGAGGCCAGGTAAAGGTGCCGTGCCTTGATTAATAAAAAAAAAAACAAGATGTGTCACAGTCATGGCACGGTGAAACCGACCGCTAGCAGAAGTGAAGTGAAGTGAAGCGAAGTTCAGTCTCCTCTAACCTCAAATAATCAAGTAGCAACAACGTTTTAAACCAACAACCAGGTAGTATTAACGGTCATGTTAATGCTGATCAGCTAGCTGTGTTCGGAAAGCTATCGGAAGCCATGTTTCCTGGCAGTAATGAAGCGAGGACATGAGGAGTTGGTCCACAACCGTCACAGCAACAAGTGCAGTGGGATTCACAAGGATATGTAGACTTCACCTCCATGAAGACGTCAGTTAATGTGAGTTGGACATACTTTTGTCTCTCTGTCTGTCTGCCGGTCTCTTATCATGCTGGTTTGTGTGTATTTAACTACTTGGTGTGTAGTTATGGAGGTTATATTATGTGTTGTAAGTCGTAGCTTGGACACTGATGCTGTTGTGTTGATGCTGAGCTCTGAATGATCATACATTTCTCCGGTATTGCTTTTACTGTTGGTTCAACCAACTGCAGACTGAGTCATAAGTCTGCACAGGCCCATCCTTTGTATATGCTGCGTTGTAATGAGTTATGGCTAATTAATTTCATGGCACAGAGACTGATTTAGTGGAGCATATTAGTCAGTGTGTAAGTCACATGCACTAATTCTGTCTGATATAAACGTAAACCTTGATATATGCGAAGTGAATGCTTTTACTTGTCAACCCTTTTGATATCTTTGTTATGATTTGTATTTGATTATGAAGTTATATAGTTTGTTTGCTAAGAAGATACATACAGAAATGTGTAAGCATGTATCTATATGATCAGGGCTGAAATACTGAGTTCATAAGTTCAAATCCTTAAAGTTTAAAGAAAAAGATAATGGAGGAAAAAATTGTTGTAATATTAGGGTCAGTCCCACAAAAAGAACTAAATGAAACACTTCAGCGTTTATTTTCTGCTCTTTATACATCCAATATTTGTTTTTAAAAAAAAAAAAACAACTAAAAATTCTTCCATAAAACATGTTTATTGGTTGATAAAATACCCAGATTATCTAAATGCTGATGCTAATGAATTTTTACTATCTGCCTTTGCTCTAATGTATGGAGTCATAGGAGTGCCATTAAAAATGTAAAGATGTTAGTTTGTTAGTTTGCCCAATAAGCGGGGGTGGAAATAACGAGTTACATTTACAATAAAAGTTGTTTTATGTACCAGTATTTCAATCTTACTTACAGAGGGAAAATGAAATTCTGGTTATATTTTACACTGACAATGAGCGAACAGTTGTATGAGTAGTTGTATGAGTTTTCTTTTTTGCTGGTTAATTCTGCCATTCATTTTATAGGAAGTGAAAGCTATTTGATTTATGTAGCTTCATATTGCCGCATAAAGTCAATGGATACATGTTGTAATTATCACTTGTATGCACAGGCTGCAAAATGTGGAATTTATTGGTTGCTTTTAATGCAGTTCTACCTTGTCCTTCCTGCCGTTCCCAGCGTGTGATTAGCTGTGGTAGTTTGGTTTTACAGTTATACAGCAATAATGTTCTTGGCAACTAATCAAAGAAATAAGTAATAAGATAAGCCTAACGTCGGGCCTTGTGTTTTGGTTGTTTGAATCTGTTTGTAAGCAACCTAAGGTTGGTGACGGCAGTGCTCTCGCTCCCCGTTCCCAAAACGAGGTAGGGTGTAGCTTGTGTCTGCTCAGACCACAGTCAGACAGCGTTTCAGCTGGGTCTGACTTGGTGGCATCGGTTATTAATGGTAACTTTTACTGGCTTAGGTGGTGCTTTCATCTATGCTCCCAGTGTACATACAGTATCCTCTACTCGTGTATCCACGAGTTACCACCATGTTGACACCCCATTATTATTAGTGTATGTCTTGCATGGCCCCTCTTCAGCCAGATGATGGCCACGATCGTTGCCCCTCTTGTCTCGGCCTCGAGCGCTTGAGGGAGGGCCTCTCAGAGCACCTTTGCATGAATTTCAGCTTCATGCCCCGGGTGTTACGGACCACCAGGCTGGCTGGGGGGAGCAGTCGCTCTGTGAGGAGAGTCTCCCCTCCGCAGAACAGTTGCTTCCAGCTCAGCCTACTGGTCGAAGCTGCCCCCCTCCAGGAAGAGGGCTAAGACTGAGAAGGGTAAGCTCTCTCTCTCAGGTGGAGCAGCTATAATTGGAGCTGGCTCAGATGAAGTCTCTTCTCCTGACCCTCCGTCCTAGTGTTCGGATGCGGAGACACCTGCTCCTGAATTGTTCCCTGAGGAAGATGTTGTCTCAGTAGCGGCATCGGCCACCCTCTTCCATGATAATGATGTGGAGGGTGCATCCCGAGTTGATCCGCCATCAGGTGAAGGGGAGAAGTCGAGGTAGCTATGCCCAGTAAGGGCCCTTAGAGCCTATGTTGGTGCTACTGCAAGTGTACGGCAGTCCGAGCAGCTATTTGTTTGTTATGATGGCCCCAGACAGTGTCACTCTACCAGGAGTGTCTCAACGTCATGGCCAGCCCTGAGGGGAGTGCCCCTAGAGGACATATGTGCTGCTGCCTCGTGGGCTTCACCGAGCACATTCTCGTTCTACCAGGTGAATGCCGCCACCCCACACCCGCTTTTTGATTTAATAGTTCCATATATAGATCGTTTTCTGTAACTAAAAAAGAAGGAATTCAGGAAGTAGTGTAAAGAAAATGTGAACAGTACCCAGGTCTGTTGATAGTTCTGTCATCACTCAGCATGAAGATGACTTGAGTGAAGACTTGGTTTGAGGTTTTGGTCACATTTTTCCTCCACTGCAGTCAGAGTTGGTTGTTTGTGAGCGACATACTTGCGATGTGTTTTGTGGTTGTACTTTAAAACCAAAATGTTCCAATCTTAATTCAAGTTATAATGAAGAACATTCAGTAAAAGTCTGACGGTGATTGGTGGTAAGAACTGTGGTGAGGTTTACACTGCCTGCTTTAAATTCATGTTTCATCTTTATTGCCCAGTTGAAAACATTTTTCTGTTATCATTTATTGTAACCTTTAGCTTCTTATCCACTCTCGTAGCAGATGAGAGAAAGGCAGATAAAGAAGGTTTAGTATTAGGAAGCATGCTGAACTCCTTCCAGCATGTGGACCATGTAGGCGATATATACATAGGCCTATATGTGTGTATGTATTGGCTATCAGACTACAATACATACTGTACATAATAAGTTCCAGGACTCCTGTTAATCCAGAACAGCAACATAAATCACACTCTCACTTCCCGTCTGCTGCTTTGCCCTCAGATCACCTCGTCTTCTCTCTTTTCCTATCAACACGTAACTTTCACTCTCATCTCCTTCTCCTCTCATGTTTGGTTTGCTAGAAACAAAGATCCGAGCTGCAGATGAAAAACAGGCACAGACAGCTGCCGAGCGGCTGAGAACAATACACTAAATTTTCTGTTTTCAATTCAGAGTTCAAAACAGCAAACCAAGCTGCCTTCTCTCTCCTAATTATACAGGGATGAAGGGACGGGGGTGGAGGGGGGATGAGGTTGACCAAACATCAGACCTCATAAACCGTATATATACTGTTGATGTAAAGTGCGGTCGGAAGGAAGGGGAGACAGAGGGAGGGTGGGCAAGGGCATGATTACATATAGAGTCCATTTGAGTACAGTGAGTCCATTCCTGAGCGTGAATTAAACTGAATGCATGAGAGTGTCTTTTTTTTCTGCATTGCAACTTTGGAGAGGAGAGGAAGAGAAGAGGGACAAGTGGAAGGGAAAGAGGTGAAAAGTTAGGAAATGGATACAGAGACTTGAGATGAATGAACAGTTAAATAGACTGATTAATAAATTAAAGTTTTTAGCAGATTTAATGGTTAATTTAAAGCTGCTTTAGTTGATATTTTCATTAGAAATTAAGATATTTGTCAAGTCAAATGCCAATATGGGCTTGAAGTAGTGCTGCAATCATTTTCATTCTTGATCAACCCGCAGATTATGCAGAGATTCCATGGGACTGCTCGGAAACACTTCAGACCAGCGTACGTAGCTTTCTGGAGCAAACCAAGGGTGACAACGAGGAGTCACGACTCTCGTCTCGTAAAGCAGTTTGTGTAGCTGCTGCAGCTCCAGGCGGCCGGCTGCCTCTTGTTGTCTTGCTATAAATTTAACTGAACGGAACATGTCAAATGATCATGAGAAATGAGAGGCACCTGAATGTCATAGCAAAGGGCCTGAATACTTATTTCAACTTTTTCTTTTTAAAACATTTGCAAAAATTCTCTTTTAGTGAATATAAATAGTATAAATATACATATAAAAATATAAATTCAAATTATCATGCAAGGCTCTGTATCTGACTTTCCTCTGAGAGGGGAATTTTTCTCAAGAGCAGGGTGAGAGGGGTCAAACATTACCCACTGTCCCTCTGACAGGAGGTGTAACTGCCTGTGAGGCCGGGGAGTTGAGGTAATTTTTCTTTATAGACTTGGTTATGTGTTTTCTCCAACCATACATACATTGCGTTAGAGCGAAAATCTATATAAGCAAGTAAAATGCTTTACTGGGATCGTGGTTGCCATATGAGTTCACTTAACAACCAATCAAACATCTTTATGAGCTTATCGGGTTACTAGTTTGAAACTAGCTGTTGTATACGTGATACTTTTTATGGAAGCGACTGTTGTTTGTATCCAGATCAGCTGTTTATAGCTGTGGCAGGGTACAATATTCCCAGAGGCCTCCACTGTTTATTTTCTACATATCTTTATATGAAGACATTAGGTTTGATGTTTGACTAAACAAGGCCTGCAGCCACTTTCTTTTCCTCTGTCATAAAAGAAACAAATTGGCAGCAAATTACATATACATATTTCCTCCTCCTCACTGCTGACGCTTGTTATTGTTTTAATAAGTCCCCGGCGTGCACCTGGTGAGCCTCATGTTTGCAGCTTTTCCCAATTACCAAACCCCGAAACCCCGAAACTTGACCATCGAGCGTAACAAATGAAAGTTTTACATCTTTATGTAAGTTTATGGTCTGCTTTTCTATTTATTCACTTTGTTGTGTTTGGTGTGTTTTGTTGTATTTGGATTCCCAGCACTGTTAAGATTCCTGGTCCGTCTTGTATCCCTCACTGATCTGATCGTTCATCCTTTGCCGCTGAGTATTAAACAATTTCCCTCCTAATGGGTCTTAAGTGCTGCATCAAACAAAACCAAACATAGAAACAAACTAAATAAGAAATGGATCTTGGTCATTTCTTGGATCCGGCACTAATACGAGCTCAGAAATCATTGGATGCCTGTCTGTTTTTGTTGGAGCTGCCTCCTTTGCTACAATTGGCAGACCCTAATCCTGAATAGCCCAAACTCCACTGTCATAAAAATTTAAAAAAAAAAAAGCTAAAACAAGGGGTGAAATGACTGGCAACAAAAGCAGCCAAAGAAAAGAAAACCCCTGTCAGATTAAATTAAAATATCCCAGTTCAAATAAAGTGAAATTTTCATAAACTTTTATTTTACATTTCCTGAATTATTACGATTCGCAGAGATAATCATTATTGTATTTTGATCAACCACCTTCAATTACATGTTAACGCTCAAGATTGTAAAATTCTTGCAAGACAAAATAAAAAGTCTGTAAAAAAAATACTGCACAAAACAGATTAAAATCATCTCTGACTTGCAGTGTTTGGATTTAGATTAAATGTTTAAATCTGTAAAGTAATGGTTAAAACCTAAATATAATATTTAATTATTCTGTTTTTGTAGAATTAAGAACTATTGTTCTGATTGACGGTAGAAAAGTTTCTTCAAATTTTTATAAAATATATACTGTGCTTTCAGAAACTGGCAGATTGTGTACTGTCAGCTTCTAGACTGCCTAATTAATATAATGTTTACCATTTAAACATGCACCTGATGCATGTCTTAGCACTCCTGCCAAAAGAACAGCAATGGACACTTTTCACAGATGTGTCTTAGCAAATTGAACACAGTTGTAAATTGATGCACCAAAATCAAACCAGCCATCTCACAATTTTATAAACTGCAGCTGCGTTCACACTGTTATGACGTCTGAACGTCATGAGGGTCTTTCCCTAAATATTCTCCTGAGAATTGCATAAAAGATTGATGATGATGATGATGATGATGATGATGACTTGTGATGATGTCTTTGAAAATGATCTATTCCCCTCAGTTTTTCTTTTTTTCTTAATCATCTGTGTTACAAATGTACTTTGGTTAGATAATTAAAGTACTTAAGAAATCATACGTCATACTACATATATTAATCACAATGTAAATGAAATGAACAATTTCTCGTCTTATATACTGCCGTTGATACTGATTAGTGATGCTGTCTTTGTTGGATGCCTGTCCTCTCCTGTAAACCTAATTCCAATGCCTCATCTAAAAGAACATAAGCAAGTTTTTATTTAAATCATTAGCAGTTATCGCTGTTGGACTCTGTTGGAAAAGTTCGTCAGAAACAAAACAGGCAGCCAAATATTACATATTTCTCTACAAATAAAGTCATCTTTTATAAGCTGGGTCTCACATTGACGGACATGACAATGACTGGTCTGGATCATATTTTACTCTCACGGCTGCCAGCCTGAAAGTTCAATTTTCCACTGGTGCCACGTTAACTGAGTCCATTTTAATTCAGCTCCAGAAGTTTAAAACTGTCTAGAAAAAGAGTTTATCCAGAATGCATTTTATAGTGGCCATCGGATTGCAGAGCTACTTCCTGTAAAATTCCGTCGGAATCATGAGCCGACTTACATTAATGTGATACAAATCCTTTCCAGCCAGCATGATGGACTGGTCATAGAAAGTAGGGATTCAAGTTAATGGTGTGTTTGAGGCACTGCGTACATTGAGAGGAGAGGTTTTGGATTCATTGTAACACTGTGTCAGGATGGGTGACTGTGTCCTTAAACTGTAGAACAGCACAGATGAGTAAAATATTGTCTGAAGGCTTTGAGCCACACTCGTGCTTTTGTGTTCACGTGTTTCCTTCCTCAAAAAATGTGATTGTCAGTTCTTAAATAAAATTAATGTGCAGCCGAACTGACTGAATAATATGGCCACTAGTGTGCATGGTGTCCTTTCACTGTTTTTATGTCAGGATGATGTGAATAGTCACTGCCTTTGAGGATCTTGTGGCAGGAGACTTTTCACTCCCAAAACATCTCAATCATGAGGGGGAAAAAAACACACAGACAAAAACCAATATTAACTTTTGGCTTACTGACAGAGACATGAGCATGCACGCTACCAAATAAAAAAAAAGCATGTGCATTCATTGGTTGGTCATTACTCACAAATCCCTGGGTTGTCATCTGAAACATGGGCGAAGAATGAGGAGCTGGGTGATGCATGATGAGGGGAACGATGAGTAGAATAACAGGCTAGCTGGCGGCAACAGTCCAGACGTATTGATAGCTGAGCTGGAGACTTAAAGTGTTTCCTGGTCCTCTCTGTCTAACGAGTGTACACAACTCCTTTACGTTTTACAGCAAGTTCGTTTGAGCTTTAAACCGGCTGACAATATAAACACATACACTAGTTAAACACAGCAACGTTAGCTGCTCTACATTGAAATATGTGCTAGCACACTAATGTGCTAATCATGATTAGCATGTCACTTTAACACACTACATCTTGATGAAGCAGTACAAAAATACACACCGGAGGCATTTACCCTCTGTTGGTTGCAATATGTCGATTACCTGTTCATAAAACTCATAATGGACATACAGTATTAGTCTGCAGCTTCTCTGTAGCAGTGTGAATGAGCAGCAGCAGAACACCCACTCAAACAGGGGTATTTTCAAAGTTTACCGGTGAGAGGTGTGCACAGTTGTCAATGGCCAGTTTCCTGGATGACAAGTCAGATTAATCAATCATGCTCAAAGCAACACAGTGAGACAGCCAATAGCAGTTGTCTCAGTGTGGTAACATAGCAACTACAGGAAAAAATGACTAATTTAAAAGAAAGACATGTATTATGCATTTACGAATGAATAAAAATGTAATAATGTATGATTTAGTAAAGTTTTATTAATACCAATAGGCGTACGCGTGCACACACACACACACACACACACACACACATGCAGTAAAATATATTCCTGCGCTTAATACATTTTAAATGTCCACTGGGATGGGCGACAGTTGGTCATTTCATTCCTTTGTAGGTGGAATGTTCTGTTTTTATTACTGGGTGTTTTGTTGGGCCTATAACACCCTAGTAACCACATTGTTCATCCACAATAAAATTGTTAACCACCTGGAAACAGCAATCACCAAATACTTGACACCTTGGCAATTACTCAATAAACACCCTCTCACCTACTTATGAAAACCCAAGTGATCGCCTGTATTCTGAAGTGATCACCTAATACACGCTAGATGCTGCTCTAAAGGACCATTCTCACCTCTACCTCTTCCTGCCTGGACTATTGTAATGCACTGTTGTCCTGACTTTGCCTTTACTCATCTTGTTTTTGTCAGACTGATTGGCCTGTATGAGCGTTTACTCACTGTGACATCACTGACTGGGTGTGGCCAGAGGCACCAGATGCGAGAAAGTTTCAACCTGCAGAACAGTGAAGCTTTGTGCTCTCAAGAAAGACGATGCATTATGTTGGATGTAGTGAAAAAAGTTTGCTAAATTTGCATTCTCAATTACTGACCTTAATTACAGACAGACTGAATGTAAAAGTACTCATACATATAACACTATTAATAAGTAAATAATCAAATTTACCCTTAAAATTACAGAGAAAAAATAATGAACTACATATTTAATTACAGATAATTGTCATTTTATGTAAATTTGTATGTAATTTAAGAAAACAGAAAAAAATGTTTAAATAATTGAGTACTTTTTGTGTAAAAAATTTGAAAACAAATGTAAATTGTTGGGTTGTTCATTTACAGATAATGTTTGGAATTTTACAGGGTTTTGTATATAATTCTTTTTTAAAAAGCAGAAAACTACTGTAAAAATGTTGTATTTTACTGGTAGAGTTAGAGTCGCACTGCATCATAGTATTATTACACCTAGAAACCTAGAAAAGCAAATATGAGCACTGAATATTCAATAAAAATTTAAAAAAAATTAAAAAGTCACCTGACACCCCATTTTAAACCTGTACTCTAGTAAAACAGATGTTGGCTGTTTGGATAAGTGGACTGTGTTCTTTGGCGCCCTCTGCTTCCTTCCATCCTGCTCCGCGAAGCAGCGCAAACACTCAACAACAACACACGACAGCAATTCAGGCGTGTGGAGAACGCTGTTAGAATTGATTCAGGGGATTGAGAAAAAGACACATCACCACAAGGTCTATTTAGTATCTGTCTGGAGCTTTTGGTTGTATAATTTTATCATCATCAGCAGCAGGTGGACTCTGTCTAGTTGTTTAATTAGGGTATAGGTGATTTATATGTGATTTTATAAGTACTGAAGTTTTTATGACGGGACTGATCCACATGAAATAAGTAAGTTTCTTTATTAATATCTTCATAAAACGTAGTGTTTATTATTCTCTCTCTCTAGTAACATTAATCACTCATGGTCAGCAGTTTGGCGATCTACAAGCTCATGTTGACTCGCCTGAAAATCTTTCCAATGCGTTTCATGCATTTAAGTGTACAGATTTTAAATTGTGGAAAAGGGAGCACTAACATCAGATCGGAGCATTGGGTATCTGAATTGGTATTGGGAAATACCGATCAACAAAATACCAAAGGTCTTGGTCGAAAACTATTAAACTGATTAGCTTAAATTCTTGATATGATAAGAATGAAAGTTTCACACGAGAATGTGACTCATGAAATTGACGTGATGTGATTCGCTAGAGAACAGATGTCTCACTCTGTTGGAGATCTTTGGCAGAGTACAGACACTGGCCTGCAGAGAGAACATTAACCAGAGAACAGACAGGTTTTATTTTGGTATGCCATCAAGTTAATCATGCAATTAACATTAATTACAGATGATGCTAATGATCTGACAATTACAATCAGCACTGGATAAACATGAGAAGCTGCAGCTTAATGGATCCTGTGATACTGATGGAGGCCTGACTGTTGCTGGTGAAGGCAAGGTTGAAGGAAGACCCGAGCTAACCCAAGCTGTGATGATGTTAGCGCCTTGATGTACTTGAAGGGGAGTCAGAGGAGAAGTCCGGGGCTGGGGTTGTGGGTTGAGGGTTTAGGTGGGTGTTTGGTGTTCAGAGGGCAGGGGATGCGTAGGTGGCGTGGCTTCAGACCAGAAGCGTCTGCTCCCAGGCTCAGACTGTATGATGTGGTGTGTCCTCCAGCAGGATCCCACCGGCTCACCCATGAAACGCAGCAACAACAAAGCTAGAAAACAGGCAGGAGCACTTCCTGGATCGAAGCAACCTCACTTAAACACTGAGAGGTAATTATACAAGTCCAGATGGAGCCGTCAGCCCGGCCAGACGACCACAGCTCTGTTTTGAACACAGTGGCATGTGTTTTGTGTGCATGCCTGTGTAAATCTGTGCTTCCAATTATTCAAATGAAGAGATGAGATTTTTATTCTGTTCAGTAGCTGAGCAGCAGATATTTTTTCCAGTGCAGGCCATCACTTTGAGCCTCTCAAGGGAACTCCATCATGCTTAGTCAGTGAGGAAGAATAGCCAATATTAATACACAGTAATACATCTCTCTGTCCTGAACCATATGGGGAGAGATTGTGAGAAAAGAGATATCTCACGTTGAAAATGGAGCATGAGCAGACGACGGTGGAAGGCAGTCGAAAAGCTGGAAAGCTTGTACAGATCATCAGATCAAAAATATGAGATTTCAGATTAAAAAGACAAACACAGGCCCCAGTCAGTGTTTTGAATTTCAATGTTCAGAGTGAATCACTAAGGAGATTTTTTTTAATCTCCCACAGGACTCACATCCCTGTGATTTGCTGTTTTTAAAACTTCTTCTCCATCGCTTTATGGAAAGTTTATGGAGGCGTCGGAGAGAAAAAGAAAACACATTTCTGCGCACAAATGAACAGAAACTAAAGCTGGAGTTTTAGCATGCTACTTAAAGGAGGTGACGCATAACACAGCATTCTTTAACAGGAATACAGACAAAATCTGAAACAGTTCCGTGTATCATAACAATCATAACAAAGAGGCATAAAATCCATCTAACACTTGGATTTATTGAAGTTTCCTTTTGATTTTGGACAGCAATGCCTGTCTATACTTTGATGTCCCTTATACATATGTTACAATATTGTTAAACATTATATTTAGTCAATTCATTATTCATAATTCACTAATTTGATTAATCATCATCGAGTCCTTTTTCTCATTAATTTACAGTTTACTGATCGGAGAAAAGGTTACATATATCAATATGTTTTTTTTTTTTTACAAATTTCCACATTATTTTTCTCGCAAATATTGACCCCTGGGAGACTGTGTATGGTATCCTTCAGGCCAGTTATATTTCATCCCAACCGCAACGTTTGGACACAACCCAGTGAAAGATCATCATTATTCTTTTGCATGACAAAGCATTAGACCGCAGACGCCCAAATGGAATGCAGCACCCATCACTGCTGTTAGTCACACCTGAGTCTAACAGTGTTCACTGTGGGGAAAGCTTTGTGCAGCAGGTTTCCAGTGAAATCAGCTCGTTTAGAGGAATTACACGGATCCCAGGTCCTCAACCCGGACATTTCTCAACCGAGAACGTCCCTCTAGCGCTTCAGGTCATGTTTGTGTTTTTTAACCTTTTCTTCCCCACTCAATCAAGAAACAGATCAACGACATTAATAGTAGTGGGGAGATCAAAGGTCGCAGCTGTAAGATGAACTACAAGTGTGTTTACATGAGCAGATGTGAAATATTGTGTGTTTATTGTCATTTCTCCCAGTCTCTTCTTTTATGGTTTGTTTTTCTGAAGATCAAACCAATCCCACCTCCTCCTCCCACCCTCTCCCACCTCTCCCACCTCTCTCAGGAATGTTGAGCCGGCATTTGCCTGGTGGACAGTAAATATGAGGTGGATTTGCGGATGGAATTAGATGGTTTTCATACTCAGACCAGCCAGACATCATCTGTCTCCCGTCTCCTTTTTTGTCTTGTCCACTTTAACCAATCGGCATGCAGGTGCTGCACCTGTCTGTCTGTGAGTCTCCTCAGGCAAAAGATGACGTACGTTTTTCTCCCAGAACTGCCAGCAGGTTGGGCTGCGTGGGTTTATCCTTGTGGGAATTTAACTCCCCGCCATCCATCCATATATCATTTTATTACAAAAAAAAAGAGATTTGATGTACAAAACAAAATTCCCATAATTCCATCCCTGTTTATTTATACACTGCTCATGTGGTGCACTGGTACGGCTCGTCTTTGCAACCCTTTGTTGTTATGCTGCTAAATCGGCTTGTGCTGTGCATCCAATATGAAGGATGTCCAACTGTTCAGTGCGGCATAGTTTAATTAACAGTTAAGAGAACTGGTCTGGACTCAAAAAGCAGAGAGAGGTGTGTGAGCATGACAATAATGAAGTGAAAGTTTAATTTACATAGCAATAGTGCAGGTTACATGTTTCCCGTAAAAACCTAAATGTGTATTTCTGCTGCTGCTGCTGCTGCTGCCAAAGAAAACCATCGTTACCCAACATGCTGGACGGGTGCAGGACTCTTTAAATGAAACAGACTGTGGATCGAGTTATTTTCTTTGCCCCTTGGAGTTGGTTGAGATTTTGTAAAGTGCTTCAGTGTGTGTCGGTCAGTCTCATTTGTTAGTGCTGAGTTCAGTGCTCCGCTCCCTTAATGCTTTTTCTATGATGGGGTGATGGGGTACCTTTGTTTACCCAACCTAATCATGAAGTCATTAAATCCAAACGCTTGCCACCTAACCTGTTTCATTAAAATAACATTATTACCTAACGTTAACACAAAATCATGTGAATCGGTTCAGAGTCGTAGAAGAAAAGAGTCTTGATTCTTTTCTGAATCAATATTTTTTCATAAACCCTCCTTACAAAGCTTCTCCGTAGTGTTTTAACCAACCTGCTAAAAGTTTATCATTTCATCACGCTTTGTTAAAAATGCAATAAATTCTCATCTTACCTTGTCCAGTCAGTGTTTCAGAAGGACTTCCCAACAAAAACTGCAGGAATTATGCATGAAGAAAAAAAATATAAAGAAATCTGTTTTTTAAGTAACTACAAATAACATTGTAGAAACCTGACACTGTTTATCCCACACTGGATTAGGGCTGCAACTATTGATTATATTCCCCAATAATCACTCATTTGTTTTGTCTATACAGCACCAGAAAAGAGTGAATAGTGTCTGTTGGAATTACCCACAGCCCAAGGCGACTTCTTCAGAGATCTTGTTTCCTCTGACCAACGGTTCAAAAAGCAAAAAACATTCCCTTTACTGTCAAATCCTCACATCAGAGACGCTTCAAACGGTGAATGTTGGACATATTTTGTTTAGAAAATGACAAACACAATTGTTTGAGTATCAGAATAGTTTCCGATTCATTTTCTGTCGACCAGCTAATTGACTAATCATTGTAGCTTCTCTTTGCACGTGTTAACAGCCTTTCTATCAATTCTAGTCTTTGGATGTTTCACCTGCTGATACCAGAATAGGGTGCTGCAGGAGTCAAGTCTGGAAGTCTGCAGAGGAAAGAAATCACCTGACCTGGGTTAGCGGTCTCTTTTTGAACATTACTGGATAAGGCTTCAAGACTAGAGGGGCCACAGTGGGTGATTATAATTACCCCTGATTTGGCGTCGTTCAGCTGCAGGAAGTTTTTGGACATATTGGGAACTGAACAGGCACAAAGGGAGAGAGGTGGGATGCCAATAAGGGCCCAGCAGCAAATTATTGCCCCAGGGGTCTGGTCAAGAGGTCAGTCAGGCCATGCAAGTCTTTTCCCTGAGCTCTAGTTACCAGGTTCAATTTCTTCAGTGTGGTTATCGCTGACTGTGCTCTTACAGCCAAAACACATCCTGTTATTGTCCTAGAGGGTGGTTTAAATCTTTTCCCTCCCTCCTCTCGTGACTTGTGGCAGAAAATGACCCCGCAGTAAATAAGAGGGAAGGACCTGTTTAATTGTAGGTTTTAACTAAACCATTGAGCTCGTGTAACAGGAGATAATGATGACGGGGTAATTACCCCACTCCTCAACCCTCTGCCCTCTCCAGGGAACAATGAGACAGCTGATCAATCAGGCATTCCTATGCAGTCGACAGCATTGTACCATCACACCAGGGGCAGATGGGACTGTTGAATTAAAAACCGCAGGGAGGGGTGTTCTGGAGTCAGATAAGTGGACTGGAAGATGACGAAACCTGGAGAACAATAACAATTATTATAACTATTATGAATAACTCTTCTTTAAGGCAGTTGTCAGCCATGAAACAATGTGATGGACAAGTTAAAATTTTGACCTGTTTTGCCAAAGTGATTACAATTCTTCCTTTTGGGGGACATGAATGTCTGAGCCAAATTTCATCAAAAAACATCCAGTATTTTAGGAGACATTTCACTTAAAACAATAACAGGAAAGAACAGAGGACCACCGATGTCAACAGACTGTGCCAACAATTCCGCTAATAATTGCTGAGATAGTTTCGTGTGGACCAAAGTGGCTGACCCACTGACTGACAGACCCACATTCCCCTTGATCCCTATAGCCGCACTGCTAATGTGACTAATACTTAAAACCATATTAACCACTATGATTAATGATATTGACCCGTATACCCTTTCTCTAAATCTAAACCACAGATGGTAAACTCCCAGCATTGTGGTACTACTCCTATTTCTAAGCTGAAATTATCGGATGTTTACTGATTTAATAATAATAATAATAATAACCAGTTTATTTCATTATAGATTAATCAGTTTGCATTTTCCCACAGCCCAAGCAGATGCATTCATGTTGCTGGTTTTGTTCAACCAACAGCCCAAAAAACAAAGATCATCAATTTATTTTCACATATGCAAACAAAAGCAACAAATTCTCACATTTGAGAAGCTGGAACTAGCAAATTGTTGCTGCTCTGATAAGGAATATAAAGATATATAGTAAAAAAATTAATTATTTCCTCAGTTGTTTTGATTGATCCTTGGGAAAACTTTCCTTTTGCCCCTATCTCCGTGTGGAGGTCAGAGGTCGTAACTGTCTCGCTGCCTCAGGGGAATTGTCAGTAGTGTGAGTCCGGCCATCAACCATGCTTAAACTCTTGCTCTTTGGAGGAAATATGACTACATCTGTCTTGTGTATGCAATAAAAATACCATAAGGTTTTTTTTTTTGTGATTCATGTTCTTGCATGCTGCTGCAACAACATTCTATCCATCCATCTATCCCTAATTCCTAAAATCGAAAAAGATTATTGTGCTAAGTGGCAACTGCTTTTTCTGTATTCGTCAATCAGACAAATTTCTCTTTGTACTAGAGCCCACCCGATTTATCGATTGGCCTATCACAAATATATCGGTATCAGTATATATTCTCAGATACGTGCTGATATGAATACTTTAATTAAGAAGCAATAATGCAGGGGAAATGCTCAGGTCAAGTCAAATTATATAGGCAGCATTTTATGTACATTTGATCCTTCGTTTTCATTCAAGTTGAAAAAAAATAATATTATATATATATTTATATATTTGTTTTTTATTTATTAGTTATTTAATTCCCAGTTTTTTCAGTGCACTGATGCCATTTTGGATGGTAAAGTTTATTGTTATCCTGCTTTCATTACATATATTTTTCACAAGTGTTTATATATATATATATATATTTATATATATACACATATATATGTATATCGGCTGCTATATCAATATCGGAATTTTTTACTCCCTATTATCAGTATCGGCGTCAGCCCTAAAAATTCAATATTGGTCGAGCTCTACTTTGTACATCTCTCCATTTCAACAAGTGCTGTAGTTTTGGTTTGGTCAGGATTATGCACATAATGAATTGGATTAGAATTACTCCTTTGGTTACGGTCGCAGTGAAAGGAAACCATTCAAAGAACAACCATCTTCAGTTTTAAAGTCGAAAGTTGCCTTGAACCATCCATCCTCCCCGACCTCCTCACTCTGTGGAATTTGTCCCTCTATAACAACGTCTCCTGACTTCCTATACTTTACTCCCAACACACTTGAACATAAACATGTCATGTGCTGTCACTGTCTTCTTGGAGGGACAATCTCATGTATTATCTGCTACTTATCCAGGTCAGGGTCAGAAAGGCACCTGCTTTGCTTCACTGATCTAAAGGTAGCTGCCCTCACAGCCCACAGAGCAAATACCAGCTGTTTTCTTGCTGGGTTTTTATTGCTGTATTGACCTCGCATTTTTTTTCCTTTGTTTTCAGAGGACAAAAAAATTACATGTTCACAACACCAGATATTCTTCTTTCTTTTTGTATGGATTTTACCAGTGGAATACAGTCTCCCACAAAGTGTTGCATTATGGGTTGTTTGTACCCTTAATGTTGCTATGCTAGCGAGTGTTTCCAATCTGTTTATAATGAGTCTTTCAGAGTAGGGGCGGGCGATTAAAGCTTAGATCTTACGTCGTCATCGATCCTACTTAGACATATTTTTAGATGAAGCGTAGAGATTGCGTCATTAAAAGTTTCTATATGTAGATATTTCATTTTAAAAGTTCAGGCACTGCTGACCGGCCTCAGCAAATTTGGCGTAGCAGCAGATGTAGATGAAGTTTTCCACTGGAGCAGAAGAAGAACCACCGTCACCAGCTGCAGTCCAATATGGTGGAATCGCAATCCATCTGCGACAGGAAAACACGAGACGGGGCGAAGAACAGCGTCAGACACATACAAATCACAGCTTCTGGTCAGGATTTTCAGAATAAAATCAAAACGGATACAGGACGCAGAGATTTGTGAGTTGGGCCAGATCATGGATATTGATGTTATATGATTGCACACACCTATTTCATAGTCAGTCAGCACTGGAAGTGTTTTGTAATTTCAATTCAGGAGTCTCTGAAGGCTGGTGGAGCGTTTGCTGCCACATCATGACAAGTGAAACATGTTCACTGCGTCTCACACATCTTTACTGCAGAAATAAAATCTGTCAAACAGACCAGAAAATCACATCTGTCACAGATGATTAGCTCAGAATGACTGAAGCCTGAAAAATGTTCATGTCAGAGACGATTCTGACTGATAGACAGCATAAACCAATGTGGCTTTTACATGTTGCTGCATGCTTCACTTGTACAAGAGAAAAGGCTGCTGCTGTATAAGAAACCATTAAAGTTTGAATGTATGTGTTTGAGAATATATAGTAAACACATGAAATTGAATTCTTTAATTCCTAAAAAGTCAAACATGCCCATATGGTATGTTGGCTCTGCAGACCAATCAGCTGCTGGCTGGAGTTCAAACACTGACCAAGGGGGAAATGGAAACCACTCTGTTTGCATGTCAGCACAGATGGAAGAGGGTAGAAATGGCTTTACCACTGCTTTTGATCAACTATATTTGATACTTGAACTTTCCAGTGCATTGTTATGCACTCCATAGGTTCAGCTGTTTTTAATGTGGGTTGTGCTGTGCTCTGATACCTTTTCAGTTGAATCCTGAATCCTCCTCTTTCCTTTCTCTAAGTATGTTGAGATGTTGCTTCCACTAAACTGATGAAACACAGTCTAGATTTTATTTGGTGGATCTGTTGTTTTTTTTCTTTTCTGTTAACGTTAATTTAAATACATTCATGAATTTTTTTTTTTTTCATTACAATTGTTTTCTTTTCCCTTTCTCTCTTACTACCTATTCCTCTTTAACTTAACCTCTCCTCATTGCCCTCCTCTCTCCTCCCCTCTTTCTCCACCTCGTACCCATTATCTCACCTCCGCCTCTGTAATTGCACTGTGTCTCGAGGCAATGGGAGTGACAGGCTGTTGTTTCCAGTTTCCCTCTGCTCTCTAATTATCCCACCTGAAGACCTGATGAGAACTCAGCCAGCCAGCCAAATGACAAGCAGACACTCGCACAAACACAGAAACACACACACATTCTAAATTGCCCACTGAAAGAAATTAAAATGTATAGAGATCACAGATAATTCATAGAAATGTAAATCATGCACAAGTCTGTCTCGACAGTAAGGGTGTTGTTATGGAAGTATATCTCTAACATTTGTCAAGTTTTTGATGACACGAACTGATGTGAAAGAGTTGTGTGACAGGAAGACAACTAGGTGGGCCATTTTGTTGAATTTGTGCCTTAAAAAAAACTACACATTTTCACATTGTAATGAAAAAGCACAGGTTCATGTCTTGCTGTAGTAAGGACGTGGTTAGCCTGGCTTAGCATAAAGCATTAGAAAATACACCTACCAACACCTCTCAACCTCCCTGTTAAACATGTAATTCAACTATTTAACTTGTACACAAACAGGAATTTAAAAATGTCAATTTATGACGTCCGGACGCATTAAGATGGCTTTTGACGCCAATGCGCAAATTGGATGGATCTGTAGCGGATCTGGCAGCAGGTGCTATATGCAGATATTATAGGAACCATTAGCTCAGGGCATAATCCCTGATTTTGCTCAGCTGCTCAATATAGACTTTCTTATCTGGCGATAGGACTGGTTGATAGGCGCGACTCTGCTCGTCTTCCCAGAGAGGCCAAGTTTGGTGTCATGTAGTCCTGCAACAAAACATCACCAACGCAAAAACTGAAGACACATGCTCGAACTACATCCCGACAAACAACAGTTTATCCATCCACCCAGTACGTCTGTGCAGTAACATTTCCGTTCATGTACAGATTAAACAAATAAAATGTGATGTGTTTATCTGTGAGCTTGAGAGGTGTGAGATGACAGAGCCAGGCTAGCTCTTTCACCCTGCTTCCCGTCTTTATGCTAAGCTAAGCTAACCACATCCTGAGTCCCGCTCTTTACTTAACACACAGACATGAGATTAATAAACATCTCACTCTCAGAAAGAAAGCAAATTAGAGTATTTCCCGAAAGGTGTTAGTAGTAAATGAGATTAAAAAGTACCACTTCCTTACAAGCTGGGAACTGAACCTGGGTCATAAAAATCCATGTCATAAGAAATTAAAGGTAAAATGCAGTTCCAGTGTAAATTACTGTCGGTTTGTGCTGTGCCTCGTCCTTTCATGGCGGTTAAACTCACTTCCTCCGCACAGAGCTTGCTATTTGCATTTCAGGACACTGTGCTCATTTCAGGAAATTTCACGAGATCTGGTGGAGCAATTTTGGGGAAACCCAACCAAAAGGCTCTTTTCTGGAGCTCACCATAGTATCTGCCTCCCAGATGTTTAGATTGTCCTCGTTAATTTCCTTATGAATGGTTTACCGCAAAGGCCTCTCCTTGGTTAGGCTGGCAGAAAGACAGCGAGACTGGTCCCAGAGAGAGATAAAAAAGACAGACAGGAACAGCAGGCCTCCTTTTGTGGCTGTGTCATTTCCCTGTTCAGTGTACAGTATGTTCCAGATGACCTCAAAATAGTCTCTTAAACAGTGCAGGCAGCTCCTCAGCAATTCACTCCAAAACAAATACTCTGAGAGTATAATCTGCCAAAGTAGTAGGAAAGCTGAAAACAGCACACTTTTGATAGATGATAGATGGAGGACAGAAATATTAAACCCTGTTAATTCACCTCTGTATCCTCTCTTTAACTTCTCCGGTTACGGCTGAATGAGCAAACACAGATTTGCACCTGGACGCCGCCGCAGTCATCTAATGTCAGCCCAGTGCTCTGAATCATTGGTCATGATATTTTAAACTACAGTGCTCACATCACTCTCAGGCTAGCTGCCATTTCACTGGTTTCTGTAACTCAATACGATCTCTTGTTGAGCTGAGGCATGAAAAGTGTTCTTGGGTTTACCGTCTATATTCCAAGACAAACAGCATTATTAAGAATCAAACCTTTAGGGAATTTAACAGTGTATTTGTTAGTGGACAGAAACCTCCATTTCCCATTAAGTTTTACCTGTGCAGCAGCGCACAAATTACAATTGGTAACTACTCAACCACTCACGGTTTATTTACATCGCTCGACACTGGTCCATTCTTGTAGCTCACCACCCAGCTGTAAAGGTGGTGACATTTAATTCAGAATAGTCTTTGGAAATATGAAACTTATTTGGGAGCAGGAGTAACGGTAGCTTACAATTTAGCTAACTTTAGCAGCTAGCTAACAGTGGCTACTTACAATGACTTCTGACGTGTCCTCATGAAGTAAATAATGAATTTCATGGAGGAAATCTTTGAATTTGCTTCTTGTTGTGTTTTACATACATGCCTTTGCATAAATGCAGTTTTAATATCGCTGTAAACTCACCTTTTGCTAAGTGTGCACTGGCTAACACAGCCTCAGGGTTGACGCTAATGTTTATGTAGAGCAGCCGGATACGTCATTCGCTGCGATTGGCTAAGGCATAAACAAATCTTCCTCCATCAGAAAATAACCTGCAATAACTGACTGAAAAATTTGAGTTAACAAAATGACACAAAATTTAGCTAATGTTTCCACTAGTCCTACAAAAAATTATAATTTCATCCAGAGTTTGGTGCTGGATCAAAGGTTATGGTGTCAAATCTCAAATTTGTTTTTATCCTTTTGAAAGAATGAATCCCCCATGTCAATTTAATGGCATTTCACCCGCTAGATTATGTAGAAAATTTTCTTAAAGTTAAGTTTTTTGGTGCAGCAGCAGGGCCAGTGCATTGTTGAGACCTCTTTTTGATTTTATTCTCCAGAGTCTTTCCTCGATCAATCAGCTCATTCAAATAGTGTCATTTAACCTCAAGAAACCAGAGCATTGTTTTTTCTCAAGATAAGTTATATACATGGTACAAATATTAAATAATGTAATATGTTACAGCAGCATAAATTTGGAAACAAATCTATCCTAGATCACGCCATCTTTTTTTCCTGTGGTTATTGAAGTTGGTCTGTGACTCATTTGCGCAGTGGCAATATTTTCTACAGTGGCAGGATGACACATTTGTTGCCTCACAGATACACATGGATAAAGATGTGTGCACACAAAGCGGACTGGGCTGTTCCACATCTGGTGGACTCTGTGAGGAGATCCCCGGGAGGAAGAGAGAGCGAAGAGTGATTAAAAGGGGAACGGGGAAAGAGAGGGAGACTGACTGAGATGAAATGAGAGAGACCACAGTGTGACAGAACAAGTAAGAGAGCATGACACAGGTCAACCATGTGCAGAGGAGGCTGTGATTAATGAAGTTCAGGCTGCGGAGGTGTCTCACTACAGATCCAGCCTCCCCCGTGTGTCCTCCTCCTCCTCCTCCTCCTCCTCCGCGTCCTCCGCGTCCTCCTCGTCCTTCTCTCCTGCCGTTCACTCCTCTCCATCTGTTGTGATACAGCTCAATACAACCGTGTACCCAATCCATCACATTGTCCTCCCTCTGTCTGGAGACCACAGCAGCCTCGGAGCCCCTCAGGATACAGCTCCACATTCTGAACCAGGGGTTATCCAGCGCTGCACCTGGGTGGCAACAGTTGCAGATTTCAGCGTTGACCTGACTGGATCAAATTGAATATATTTCTTCTTTTTACTGTTAAATGGGAACATTTAAAGGCTCAGGTGTTTGATTCAGCAGGACCCTTTTTTTCCTGCTTTGTGACTGAAAGGTGTTGTAAATATCTTTGTTTTTTTCTCTGCTGTTTTTTTTACGACTGGAAGAAGGGAGCTGCTGTCAGGAATTTTACGTGAACGCTGAGGTGCTTTCGGCAGATTTCTCACCTGGACACTGACGAGGCGAGCAGGATGGACTTCACTTACTTTTGGTTCCTTGCCACGACTCTGATGTTGTTCCACCAGTACCAAGGTAAATCCAACTTCAATATATGTCTCTGTAGCTCCAGTTAATCTTCAAATAAGAAATAGAGATATAAAGAGTTTGCTCCTTGATGGATGAGGTGCTACTTTCTGGCAAAATAGAGCTTGGATATAAGTTGCTGCAGACTCTGTTTTACACCATCTAGAGTGTTTTTAATTATAAAATATCACCAATTTGGTATTCTTAATAAATGACATTAAGTGTATCTCTAAGCATGTATATGTTGTTATTTAACTTCTGTTGGTAAAAAAAAATCTTGTATGGCATTGTAAATAATAAATAATTAATTGATGAATTTTGATGCAGCTTTTTCCACATCCATCGTGCATTGAAGAATGGTTTAATTTACAGTAGATACTTAAGGATACTGGAGACTTGCCCCTCACGTCAGTGTTATTTTTCCAGCATAAGTTTACATTGCAAGTTTATGGACTACAGTCAGGGTTCATGATTGTGTAGCCTGAATACTACAAGTCAAAAATATAAGAGTTAAATCAATAAATAATATGGGTAAGTAACAAAAATGCTGTGTAAACAGAAGTGTAAACCCTTCCCTTTAACTTCTAATATGTTGGTTTTAAAACACAGAAAAAATCCTCTTTGTCTTGATCATTTTATTTTCCAAGTTTTTTCTTTTTGTTTGTAGCACTTGTGTAATCATTTTCCTATTCCTTGTTTCCACCATGACAATGAGATGGGTGTGTCCACGTATCTCCAGGGATTGGCCCGGGCTGGGAGTCTGTGTGTGTGTGTGTGTGTGTGTGTGTGTGTGTGTGTGTGTGTGTGTGTGTGCGTGTGTTATCACATTTTAATTAGTTAAATGAACTAACTTTTGTATTCCAGTTACATTTTTGACTCATCTGATAATCGCTTTACTGCCTTTCGTTGGTTTTAAACTCCACACACTAAACACAAAGTTACTCCAAAGTATTGATTCATCTTTTATGAACAATTGTAACACTTAAATATAAAAAAGAAAAACATACTCGACCAGCAAATAATTGCTTTTCAGCAAATGTAACTGTGTGTGCTCTATGGAGAGCTCACTTATACATTCAGGAATGCAGTTCTGTACAACACAGGGATTTTTAGGTTTTATTGCATATGGAAAATCTGGAATGTGTTTGTTGGATCTCACTGCCAGGGGTTTTGAGATTCCTTGCTACACCTGTGTGAACCTGTAGGATAACAAAGGCATTGTTGGATTACATGGAACCTTTTTGAAGGTTTCTCTCCCCCTGTCAGCTCTGGCAACAGGCCAGAGTGAGTGTCACTACTGTGTGTTACAGCTCTTCACTTCTGAGTCAACTGAGCTGAAATCATCTTACGCGATTCACATGTTGTGTAAGACAGCACGTTAATCGAATGTGGACAGATGGTACTGGGGCAAATGGCCAACAATGAACACATAGTAACTTGATGTAGCTCCTGGCCATCAGATCCAAAGGTCTGTGACCTGGATAATGTGGTACAGTTTGTTTTTTGCAGCTGTATGTGCTAAAGACATGTTTAAAACCCTTTTCATTAACAATAGATCCTTTAAGAGTGCTGGACGAGTTATGTAACGCCATGGTTGTAATGAAAACTGGTGTAATCTAAGATTTAGATGATTTTAGTTGCCACTCCCTGGTTTAGGCGTCTTTAAGTTTGGAACCAAAGTCAGTCTGCAGATGGTTTCTTGAAGAACTCATAATAATGTGATCGTGAACCTTCAAGGTGCGTTCTTAGCAGAAGGTAGAGCAGAATTTTACCTTTTTGAGTACTAACACTTCACTGGGACGTAATGGGATCTTCTCTTGCTTAAAGCAGCGCCCCAGTGGTTTAGTTTCACACCTCCATAAAGCTGGGGGGTTTGGGGGAGATTAAAAAAGACTGAAGCAGAAGAAACTTATAAGATATCCTGATTTATAGTTAGTTCTTTGCTCAAAAAATCCTGGATCCTCCACTTCCCACAATGCAACTCCATATCATCTTTCACTTGACACTCCCTACTTGGTATGACCCCACATCTTTCAAACTTCCACAACTGAAGTGGAAGACGACAACACTCCCCCCAGAGCTGCCCACTTTGCCTGGTTAGCAAAGCCTTGGGAAGGACACAATGTCGATGGAACAAGGAGCAGGAGTCAATGCAACAATAATCTTCACTACTCTGCAGTGGTCTAACCTTCACTATCACCATCCATGTGTGCCAGGCAATAGAGAAAACAGCTCAGAATCAGGTCTTACAGTGCCATGTTATGTAAGTTAACCAAAGTGTGGCTGGGCTCATGTACATCTGCAGCTTTAGTAAGTGACGCTGAATTGAAAAACCACAGGGACACAGTCCTTTGCCTGACTGACGGTAATTTGTGGCAGGCTTAGATATTCCCATTAGTCTTGTTGAGCAATGCCTCTTAATATATGTCTTGGAGGGATGTTCAGGGAACAACCACAAGAGAAACAACCATGTTCAGGTTTTAAGTTGCTTAACTCAGAAATGTAGAGCCAATCAATGAAATTTGATCACGTAATGAGTCGTGAAAGCTCAAAATGACACATGGTTGAAAATCTCTACAAAACTACTGTTTCTTGCTAAAGAAGAGGTTTTCCATAAAAAAGTACCGTGTAGTTTTTAAGAGTTCAGAAGATATGGGAATAAAATCTTGAGCCAGACTGGTATGTCGCCTGAGGAGAGGTGTGTTGCTACTTAAGATGACCTTGACATTATGAAATAGGGCTTGTGGTTTACAGAGTCCCGACCAGCCCTGAATCCACTCATTTCCTCGTGTTCAACTCTATGCATGCTCATTACTGACACAGGGAACTACACATCACTGAGGTTTAAGTTTTTGTGCAACACTTAAGTATGCTGAATTCCTGGGCAGATGCCACCCCCATAAGTTAAATATTTTTTAGGGTAGAGTCTTCGCTAGTGTAAGGACCTCAGAGGATCAGCACCCCTCTGTCAACATCTTGTCTCTCCTCTTGCTCTTCTTTCCAGGCTGTGACTTTTTCCACTGTCCATACATTTCCATTCCTTTCCACTTCTCTCTATCTACTCCGTCCCTTTATTTTTCTTTCTCTGCTATCTGCACCACTCCGTTGGTCTTAATCTGTGCTGCCTGTTTGTGTTTGTCGTGTGTCACAGCCAGACATCTGAAGCCTATTAAGGTTTGCTGCAGAAATCACAAGACAACACCAGAATATGTCTATAACCACCTAGAGACTAAATAAAACCTAATAGCCCATATAACTACAGGAATGGCTGACTGAGCTAGTTAAAGTGGAAATGTGGCCCAAAACACAATCCATGTGCCATCACTTTTTGGCTTGACCAAAACAGTGGGGCCAGCCCTATAAACGCGAATGTCGCTGACTGACTGAGCGATCAAGTTACACCGTTATTCAGCTGAATACCGCGTGACTGAGTAATAAGGTTACACTACTGGTCAGCCAGCTAACAGTTGGAGTTTCACCATTTGTATATGCTCTTCACAATTGATTTGGTGTTAACAAGCAGTGTTGACAACTTAGCTTCCTTTTGTTGCTAGACTTACTGACCTTTCAAACCCATTTAGCGACTATTTTTCAAAAAGTACCTATCGACTTTTTGGACAAACCTTTGCTACTTTTTGTAAAAGAAAATCGCCCTGCTACCTGCTAGCATAAGGTAGCAGACACACCTCTCTACGACGACCACGTGGCTGCTGACGTGAATGAGCCTCTACCTTTCTCTCTCTGTGATCATTTTACAAGTAAATATTGTCAAAATCATCGCAGAGTCTGTGTCTTTAACTTATGTGTTTGGTGATTTTTGTCAGAGGATGTCGCGGTTATGAAATCAAGATTTTAGCAGCAGCAGAGCAGCAGCTTGGAAATGGCTTGGAAGTTAAAAGGTAGTCTTAATGGGCCGCATTTGTCACTGTTTCATACTTGTTCCATTGTCTGATCACAGAAACAGAAAAACATGTAAAAACATGAGAACAGCTTTACGGGATATTCAGCTGTATTAAAATACAAAAATGGCCATAACAGCAGTGTCAGTCTTTGGAGTAAGAATACTCAGCATTTGAAAGGGTTCGTGGAGCCAGGCGTGTGGCAATGTTGATTTTTACCAGGGGCCACATTGAGAAACCTGAATTGTGTCAGAGGGCCGCTAACTTTTCTTACATTTTAAAATGCTCTAAATTAAATATTTTGAATAGCTGTTGCTGATGATAATAAGAATTATCTGTAAATCTCTGTAATATTTTAATATTAGGTTATGTGAAATTGTGATGTAGGTCAAATAACAAAAAAAATTACTGAATTCAGTGCCAATTCATGTTTAACTTATTAATCTCCAGAAACAATGAAAAACAATAAACAAATTGTAATCTTTTAAAACACAGCGACCTGTGTACCACAGATTAAGACAACTGCCTTTACCTTTAACTTCTCTTAAAGAAGTAATTTGCAGTCCATTTCTTGTGAAAAACACGCGCTTCGTTATCAACTTTCTTTTCTTAGCGTGAAGCTGACATCTTGAGGTGACCGAGCGAGCATCACTTGTGACCGTTAACCTTCGCACGCGCACGCGCACGCGCATATGTTCTTACAAAAGTAAAGTAACGCTTTTCAAAATAAAATTAACATTTTTAAATAAAAGTAAAAAAGACACGTTTATCTTATTTATGTTCTTCATAATTGGCCTCGCGGGCCGGACAGGGGCGTATAAAGGGCCGGATGTGGCCCGCAGGCCGTAATTTGCCCAGGTCTGGTTTAGAGGGTGGTGTCTGTCTTTATCACTCATCCAAAACTGAACACTGGAGCAGAAGTGTAAGGAATGAATTACACATTGTTTTTGTCTGCTCAAATTTGAGATAGCCCAGCATCACTTCCAAAGTCTTGAATTAGCATATTATTAGCATGCAGTGTTACAGGTTAGTCAGGGACACAGGTGTGGACTCAAGTCAAATGAGTCAAATGACTTAAGACTTGACATGACACAGTTGAAAAAGACTTACAACTCAGTTTTTACTTTCACACTGAAAAGTAATGATTTCTCTTGGACTTTTGGCTTTTGACTTGGAATGACTTAATATCATCCCTAAGGCCAAAGCTTATGAAATGTAAACAACAAGGAAAAAACCCCAACGAACTCTGACTCTCGAGTATTATAAAAGGCCTTTAAGGACTCAGAGTCCTTTGTAATTTTTGTGACCCTTGACTCCAAAGAGCACATTTGCTGCTGCACTTTGCAGTTTGCTGTTTGTTCAAAAAGCAAAGACACACTCCATTATTCTCTTCATCGGATTATAAAATATACTGAATGACCCTGACAGCAGCCAATCACATTGTGCAAGCGGGATGGAAAAGCGTTTGGCGCTGCACACCAGCAGATATGCAAATAATGAATAATGATGGACTTCTTGGGACTTGTATTTCTTAAATTGGAACTTGACTGGAACTCGAGCCAAGACCTGACTCACTTGTGACAGGAACAAAAATCAATATCACATGGATATCACACTCATTACTTTTGTCTATTGTCGTTGTGACAATCTTTTTTTTTCTTTTTGTACATTTGGGATGTTGCTTTACGATCGCAGCTTTAGCTGTGAATATACCATTGTGTAGCCTGATTCATTGCAGAGGAAACGGTGAAAGATGTCAAGACATGGATAGTCTAATCTAAATTCAATAAAAAGCTTGAGTTAAATGCCTAAATTTTTTTTTAGTTTGGACAGATTTGAAGCATTAGTTTGTGCACAGGAATTCTTCAATCCTTATCCTGAGCCGGGTGGGAAACAGTTGCTGTTATGGGCCTGAGAAGCCCATTGAGACATTTATCGGGTTATGCAAATAAAAATAATTTGACTTGACTCGAAAAAAAATAAACATTTATATAGCAGAAATATGTTCCGTCCTCTCTCTTATCTGGTATTCATCTCACGATGCCTTAAAAAAAAAGAAAAAACATGCAACCCCTTGGCTGGGTCCTGACCCCTTATGCAATAGATGCCTCACCTTAACACCTATCCTAACCTGCTAACCCTGGAACTGCTTCTTAATGTTCTCACTCTGCAAACCATGCTCACTCTGCAGATCAGGGAAGGTGGCGGGTAACTGTCGTCAGTGGCTCATCTGGGATCGCTGATGAAGAGGAAGGCCTGTTTCACTCCCATCAGTCCAATAAGATTTTTCCAGTCTGTCTGGGGATTCCAACTGGAGACATTTGGGCTTCAAAAACTCCAAATTAGGCAGAGAGTTTACATTGGCCTTCATGTTTGCCTCAGCACCTTTATTGCCTCCCAAGAAACTAGAACCAAGGCTAGAACAACACAATGGACATGACATGATCAGACAGTGTTCTTTAACTACTTGCATACCTTCAGTACCTCTCCATAGGTGCGTATGCATGCTGAGAAATGTGAAGAAAGCAGTTACTTTGTACTGAATCTTTTGTTTTTGGGGGGCTGGTACCTGCACAGTGACTTCTGCCAATTCAAACAGCCAGCTCATGGATTAGTCAGCTGATCCGCCTGTATATTGTCAAATATTGTCAAACCCCGTGGAGCCAGGCAGACTCTCTCTCATAACAGGGCAAGAAATTAAACTTTGGCTGGGCAGTCTCCAAACAATGTAGGAGCCTGAACAGGGGTTTTGCCTCTTGGGTTTTCCCACAATTTTTTTTTTTTTGTCTTGAGCCACAGATGCAAACTACCGCAGACATTTGCATGAGTACTTGCACATGTATACAGAGTATGGAGCCTTATGCCTTGTGTATACCTGACCCTAAAGACCAGAAAACACTAAATGAAATTATGAGAAAAGGAAGCATGCATTGCACTCAGGGCTGCTTGGAGGACTGACAGGGTGCCAAAAGCAGAGATGGGAATCTAATGTCTATAAAGTTTGATGCATTGCCTTTAGCAAGGAAACAATAAACTGCCAACTTTCAGCTTACAGTCTGATGTCACATACAAAAGGAGGCTCGCACATAACCGAGTTAGTGTTTTGACCTATACTTAAAATGGAAAATGATTCTATCATTGCAGCTGTTTCACTGTCTAAAATGGCGACATCTCTACTTTTGAGTGAGGATGTTACAAAACGATTCCAGTCTGGCTTGAGTTTCCATAATATTCCTCTCAAGATTTGTATTTCCTGCCGTTGGCTCCCAGAACATTAAATAACTTCATAATTTAGTTAAGCACAATGTGGTTTCTTACGACCAGGGGAACAATGTTGTTATATGCGGTTTCTCTCCTTTTGACATCATTAACAGACCGTGAACATGTAGTCAAGGGTCTGTGGTGTTTGCTTTAACATCTTTGTTCTCTGTTTTAACGCTGTCACATCTGCTGGGAGCTGCTCTCTGAGCCGCTAGCGCTGTCGAAGCTTTGGCCGCAGCGACGTGGGAACCGCCGGCTCTGAGTGATGGATTCAAATGTTTACCAGGATTGTTGTTCGCATCGTTATAGCACACATTGTGGTCTGTCGGTGGCAGACAATGGGCATGTGGTATCAGTCATTTAGATGGCGCAGTTATCCAGGACCAACATGCTCTGACCTCAATGTGAGTTTAATGAGGGCTGTTTGAGCTGCGCAGAACTCAACCCCCAACTGTGTCTGTACATGTTCGTACCTTGTTGTACACAATGAGCTACACATTTGAAAATATAACCTGTGAAGTTGCTTTCTGCTTTGTAACCAAGCTACTACTGCGTTGGAATAATACTACCTGACCCCTACTACCTGTTTCCTACGATTAAATACAACATTCTGTAAGATTAGTGCAACATGTGAGCACAATATAAACTAAAATAATACAGCACTAAAACCTAGATTTGACACATGGCCCCTCGACGGCCCCTCCAAGATGAAAGGCCATGTGTTTTCAGTAAATATGAGGTCACTGGACTCCATCTACTAATAAGAACGATAGTGTGGAACAAATTACACCTTTCACTGGTGGAAGATCTAAGGACATGTCAGTCAAGCGCAGACAGTACATACCCTGAACAGGTCACAGAGTAGTCAGTCACTTGACTGACATGTAGAGACAGACAGTCACACTCATATTCCCATCTATGAGCAATTTCACCAGTTAACCTGCAAGTCTTTGGAAACCCTTGTTTTTTTTTGTTGTTTTTTTTAATGTCAGTAATGCAGATCACCAGGTGCAATTTTTTTTACATTCAGAAAACCCTCTCATTCGCTTATTTGCATATTTTCTTTCCTGCCCTCGTATCACCAAAAGCGTTTGCAAAGTGATCCTGTTTAGTCTTGATGATCGGTGTCTGGGTGTAGTTTATGTTTTTCATTAATGAAATCATTTGTTCAGTTAACCACTGCTGCATGTGTGATGACTCAAGTGAGGTGGAAGTGATTAAGCAGCTGCTTCATGGGTTCATAGGTTCATGGGTTACTGTACACTCACATTCTGTTCTGACTGCAGAGGTTTTTTTCACACACTTTTTTTCACTCATGAAAATATATAAATTTCAGTGACTTACCAAAGTTAAAAAAAATATTAAATAATGGTGAATAGTCTCCCAAATACTGAGTTGCGTTGTGTTTTTTTATAATAGCTGGAAAAGCCAAAAACAAGACAGACAAGAAAATAAACTGTCCATCATGAGATGAAATGATGTTGCTGAGAACAAAACCACAGGTGATGATTAAAGTTCAGTTTTCTCTGCTGACAAACCCGATGACTGATGAAGAGTTGAATGGCGGGGGAACCAGGAGTGACTCAGTGCATTCAGCTTTTTCACACTTGATGTTGCAGCCTTATGCTAGAATCAGTTAAATTCACTTTCTAAACTGAAAACAGAATTTTACTCAGTATTTAGTTGAAGCACCTTTGGCGGCAATTAGAGCCTCCAGTCTTCTTGGGTATGATGTGACAAGTTTTGCACATCTGGATTTGGGGATGTTCTGCCGTTCCTCTCGAGCTCTGTCAGGTTGGATGGAGACCGTCGGCGGACAGACATTGTCACGTGTCTCCAGATATTCGATTGGGGTGAGGTCATGGCTCTGGCTGAGGCCACTCAAGGACATTCACAGTTGTTCCTAAGCCACTCCTGCGTTGTCTTGGCTGTCTGAACCCTTGGGCCAGTCTGCGGTCCTGAGCACTCTGGACCAGATTTTCGTTAAGGATATCTCTGTACTTTGCGCAGCTTTCCCTCAACCCTGACCAGTCTCATCCAGACATGGCACTGGGGTCAAACAGTTGAATCTTGGTTTCATCAGACCAGAGAATCACAGTCTGAGACTCCCTCAGGTGCTTTTTCTTTTTTTTTTTTTTTGCAAACAGAAGAAGGAGAAGAAAGTTCAGCGACCGCACAGCTGGATGCAGTGTTTAATGTGTGTTATGGCAGGAGAGGTGGTAATGCATGTATGTCAGTTTGAGTTGGTCACAGTTTTGTTCTCTGTTTGAAGTTTTACTCTTTGTAGTATGGTTTCTCCTCACAAGCCTGATTTTGTACAAAGATAAAACAAAGCCCACCTATCAACTCCTCTAAAGCTCCATAATTAACACTGTGTAATCTGTGGAGAAAAAAAAAGACCTTTTTTTTTTCTTTTGTAGTGGGTTATGGGTCAGACTATTTCTCTTAGCAGGTGCCAGGTGACCAGTGGAGACTGAAGTGTCATTTTCTGAATTTTCTGATGTGCCAGTCCTCTGGTTAGGGCTTGGGATCTGAAACTGCTTGATTTAAGGTCGGCGAAAGTTGACGGCCGTGGTTAAAAGAGACTAATGTTGACTGTTAGAAGATGGGATGTGAACCACGGCCACCGGTGTCGGAGTCAGATGCTTTCTACACTGAGCTGTTCATCTCAGCCTCCACCTCAACAGGTCATGTGTCAGTGTAACAGCATCACTCTCCTGTCGCTTCTTTGTACGACCGTCTTTGTCGCCTGTCAGGTAAATGTAAAGATACAAGCTTTTCATCTGGTAAGGTCAACCTATGTTTCTCTTGAATGGACAAAAATGATTTGGAAGTTTTCTTGTCTATCATTAGTGGCTGTGGATTCGTTAGGATATGAAGGACCATATTAAAATTTGACTTTAATCGCTTGATAATTTTCTCTGCTCAGGCTGGGCAGCTGAACCTCCATCCTGTTTGTCTAACCTTGTATGTATAAACCACAGCCAGCTCTGCGCTCTACCAGGTGGCTCTTATCAGGATATTGAAGGTCTGTTTTGTGCCTCTGTGTTTCTTGGAGGATATGTGATGCCTGTGCATGAGAGCGCGACATCCCCATGCCAAATGGATTAAAACCTGTAGCATGCTCTTCCGCATCAGCCCGGTTTGGCTTGGCAGTGCCAAACACGACCATGCAAACCATTTGTAAGGCTGTGTTTATTTTCTGTGTATTTGTGCTGCAAGGCAAGCTTCAGATAAGGAGGCAGCGTGACGTTCTCCTCCGAAAACCTCAGGGTTCATTTTCCAATCAGAATAAATAGTTTCACTTTAAATTGATCTGGAATAGGCTGGTAATACGCTATGTCCAAGCTGTGAGTACAGATGTACAAAAAAGCGCTGATGTTCTATAGGTTGTAATTTTCTTTTCTTTGAAATCAACAATCATCTTGTGCTTTTTCTGACATTCCTGCTTGAACAAACGCCCCATTCATCAGGCCTCAGGTCTAAGTTTATTAAGTCCCAACGGTTTTTTTTGCAAACAGTGAAAAGATTAAAGTGAAGACTTCAGTGTCGTTGACCCTGCGGTGAGGTCAGGAAGTCGGGGTCGAGCCTGAAACTGGTAATTATCAGTGTTATCAGCCTGTTGAGGTAGGTGGGAGTTTCCAGGAATGTGGTATCTTAGCATGTACTTGTGTTGAACCACCATGACATCATGTCAGTGATAATACAGCACTTGGCGTTGGGTGGTTCTCAACCCCATTACAATCAAGGAACCTACAAACTTGAAGAGTTGTTAATTCACACTTGTAACTAAGTTTGATGTCACTTTCCTGTTTTAAACATCTTAAAAGGACTTTTATCATCCTGAAGTTTGAACACCAGGAAAGAGAAGCTTGACTGGTTGCTGTTCAGAAGAGATAAAGTTGAATAGCTCTTTCTCTCTCTCTCTCTCTCTCTCTCTCTCTCTCTCTCTCTCTCTCTTCCTCACTCATACCTGTAACTTTTGTCTTTATTTTCTGCACAGTGTCTCCTGGACTCAGGCTCCCAGCTTCACCAGGGCCGACATTATTCAGCTCCTCTATTTAGGTCCTCCTTCATGCCGTTGTTAGCTGATTTGGATGTTGGATGATTTACCTTGTATGTATGTGACACTGTTTTTGTTGACTACGTTAACATCATTACCGCTCGTCCTCCTCCTCACTGTGAAGTAAAAAAGTTTCTGACAAGGAGAACCAGGATCAAAGAGGAGAAGATCACCTGGCCTCATTTAGCATGTTTCTCTTGTGTGTTTGAAGTCACTGAACACATGCCCGGGCAGAACAGTTGCTCCATTATTCTCTCTCCATATCTGCTTCTTTATGATGCACCAGTGATTTGTGTCTGGCAGAGAGCAGATATACTGACTGACGCATCTACCTGGCTTTTGAACAAAGAGGTGCAGGTGAACACTGAGACCCAACCTATAAACTGAAAAATTTCTCAGACCTGCAGGAGCAGCAGTCCTCAGTTTCCATCCAAACAGTGAAGATTTTAAGTAAATTTCCGGGAAATTGGCAAAAGAAAAAATGAATGCATGTTTCCACCCACTACTGTTATGTCAATATTTGGAGTTGGTTGAAGATAAACAGCTGATTTTTAACTTGAAGCTGCTTCATACAGTGTTTTTAAAGTTCCTCTCCGGACTTTTTTGCAGTGAAAATGCTCACCATCAGGTGGACAGGTGAAAGAGCAGAGAGCATCAAGATGGTGAGAGGAGGAAGCATCAGAGAGACTCAGCCTCATGTTTGAGCCTCAGTCAGACCCAGACTCAGATCAGGAGTCTGAGACCAGAACCAGAGACTAGCGGACGGATCAGAACAGTTAGCGTAGTTAGCATCTTTTATTTGTTCACGTTGTTTGTTAGCTTGTAACTGGCTGACACAGTGTTAGTGGTCGTGTTAATGCTAACTCTCTCTCTCTCTGTACTGACAAGGCTTTCAAGTTTCAATCCCCAAAAGTTGACAGGATTGGTTAAACACTTGTTTTTCTTCAGGTCAGTTTGTTTTAGAGAGGTGGAGAGGCTCCTGGTAAAAACCTCCACATCAATTATAAAACAGCAATTGAGTTGTTTAACAATAAAGACAAACTCCTGGAAGTGACGAGTGACGTTTACGTCACATGAATCATGCACATCAGCATTTATTCACTATGTCTCTTTCACTTTGGACAAGGATGAATAAAACTTCTGTCTTTTGACTTTTATTGTCCATGTGTGACTGAGATCCTTGACTTACGCACTTGATGACAACTGAGCAAACTCCATGAACAGGTTAAGATTATTTGCCGAGCTTCTTATTTCTTGTTTGGGATTGACATTTCTGTTTCTGAGCACTTTCAGGCCATATTTTACTGTTTGTTTCTGTGCTGAGACTTCTGACCTGCGGCCGCAACTGTTGGTTGTGTTTGAAGTTATGTTTGAAGCCATTACACGTGATAAATTGCTGGAAACAAAATACAAAAAACGTAAAGTGTCCACAGTCACTGTGGTGTCCTGGGACTCTTGTGGAGCTGGGACATGATCATTTTTATTTGTCTTGGACAAATAAAAGCTTCTTTGAAGACTTTACATGAATAAACACCTTGAATATTTCATTCTCTGGCTCACAGCAATATAAAGAACAGACCTAAACTTTTTTTAGTGAGAAGATGTGTTATTTTGTCCCTATGTGTAAATCCTTCTTCAGACGCCCAAACATTTCCCTGTGTGCACTGAGCGCAGGATCAAAGGCTGTCTGTGGGCTCCGTGGGCTTTATGGGCCCCTTGTATGTATGTATGTGTGTGTTTGTGTGTGTGTGTGTGTGTGTGTGTGTGTTTGTGTGTGTGTGTGCGTGCGTGCTTTTTAAGTATGTACATGTGTGCACGTAAGTGTGTGTCGAGGTGTAGGGAATTACAGTGTAACAGTGCTGCTCATGCTGTGTTTGTGGTGCAGCCGAGAGGGAAGCGGCTGAGAGTTGTTCCAATATTAAGAGGGAAAGTTGGGTCACACAGTCTTGAGGGTCCAACCCCGTCTCCTGAGATGATGTTTCCATACAACTAACCTGCAAATACGTCAATACTGAACAGATCAGTAAAGTGTCCACAGACAACGTGTTTGTTTTCCACCAAAACATCTGATCTTACAGAACAACATCACTTGTAGTGAGACTTCAGACACAACCTGTTTCTTTACATTTAACCAACACCACCGTCTTTTCCTAAACAACTTCATCATGAAAAGAATATCCTGCGCACTCCTCTTCCTCAGCATCACAAATTATTGATCAATGTTTCGGTCTCTCTAGACCTTTGTGAGAAAGATAGTAGCAACATACTTCTGACAAAGGTCTAGAGAGACCGAAACGTTAGGATGATAAATAAATTGTGATGCTGAGCCGGACCAGCGTGCAGGATATTCTTCTTTTCAAGGCTGAAGTGACACTTTCGGAAGCACCTGCACCTTAGACATTTGGATGTGCCTAAACTTAAGTGTTTTTGTTGGCTAAACCACAGACGGGATTCTGGATGTGAACCTGATCTCTGGTCTGACAGTCCTGAGCACCACCTCCTTGAGACTCTGCTATCATTAATAAATGTAGCTGCATTCTTTCAAAAATGACGTATTTGCCTTTCAATTTAGTTGCACAGAAGTATAAGTTCTAGGAGAGAGGGTTACCGTAACAACTAGTGATACGTCATGATGATGATATTATTCTGCTTTGATGATGAACTTTTGGCTGAAACATTAGATGAGTTAAGTAACTTTTGGGGGAAAAAAGGAAGGTTTTTTTAGTGATGCCAAAGAAAACCAACACAGAGTCAGGTATCTCAACTCCTATTGGATGGAACAATATCAAATCTGACACATACATTCATGTAGCCTTGTAAACTGGCTGACACAGTGTTAGTGGTCGTGTTAATGCTAACTCTCTCTCTCTCTGTACTGACAAGGCTTTCAAGTTTCAATCCCCAAAAGTTGACAGGATTGGTTAAACACTTGTTTTTCTTCATGTCAGTTTGTTTTTAGAGAGGTGGAGAGGCTCCTGGTAAAAAACCTCCACATCAATTATAAAACAGCAAATTGAAGTTGTTTTAACAATAAAGACAAACTCCTGGAAGTTGACGAGTGACGTTTACGTCACATGAATCATGCACATCAGCATTTATTCACTATGTCTTCTTTCACTTTGGACAAGGATGAATAAAACTTCTGTCTTTTGACTTTTATTGTCCATGTGTGACTGAGATCTTCTTGGACTTACGCACTTGATGACAACTGAGCAAACTCCCATGAACAGGTTAAGATTATTTGCCGAGCTTCTTATTTTTGTTTGGGATTGACATTTCTGTTTCTGCGCACTTTCAGGCCATTATTTTTACTGTTTGTTTCTGTGCTGAGACTTCTGACCTGCGGCGCAACTGTTGGTTGTGTTTGAAGTTATGTTTTGAAGCCATTACACGTGTATAAATTGCTGGAAAACAAAATACAAAAAAACGTAAAGTGTCCACAGTCACTGTGGTGTCCTGGGACTCTTGTGGAGCTGGGACATGATCATTTTATTTGTCTTGGACAAATAAAAGCTTCTTTGAAAGACTTTACATGAATAAAACACCTTGAATATTTCATTCTCTGGCTCACAGCAATATAAAGAACAGACATAAACTTTTTTTAGTGAGAAGATGTGTTATTTTGTCCCTATGTGTAAAATCCTTCTTCAGACGCCCAAACATTTCCTGTGTGCACTTGAGCGGCAGGATCAAAGGCTGTCTGTGGGCTCCGTGGGCTTTTGGGCCCCTTGTATGTATGTATGTATGTATGTTGTGTGTGTGTGTGTGTGTGTGTGTGTGTGTGTATGTGTGTGTGTGTGTGTGTGTGTGGTGTGTGTGTGTTGTGTGTGTGTGTGTGTGTGTGTTGTGTGTGTGTGTGCGTGCGTGCTTTTTAAGTATGTACATGTGTGCACGTAAGTGTGTGTCGAGGTGAGGGAATTACAGTGTAACAGTGCTGCTCATGCTGTGGTTGTTGTGCAGCGAGAGGGAAGCGGCTGAGAGTTGTTCCAATATTAAGAGGGAGAGTTGGGTCACACAGTCTTGAGGGTCCAACCCCGTCTCCTGAGATGATGTTTCCATACAACTAACCTGCAAATACGTCAATACTGAACAGATCAGTAAAGTGTCCACAGACATCGTGTTTGTTTTCCACCAAAACATCTGATCTTACAGAACAACATCACTTGTAGTGAGACTTCAGACACAACCTGTTTCTTTACATTTTAACCAACACCACCGTCTTTTCCTAAACAACTTCATCATGAAAAGAATATCCTGCGCACTCCCTCTTCCTCAGCATCACAAATTATTGATCAATGTTTTCGGTCTCTCTAGACCTTTGTGAGAAAGATAGTAGCAACATACTTCTGACAAAGGTCTAGAGAGACCGAAACGTTAGGATGATAAATAAATTTGTGATGCTGAGCGCCGGACCAGCGTGCAGGATATTCTTCTTTTCAAGGCTGAAGTGACACTTTCGGAAGCACCTGCACCTTAGACATTTGGATGTGCCTAAACTTAAGTGTTTTTGTTGGCTAAACCACAGACGGGATTCTGGATGTGAACCTGATCTCTGGTCTGACAGTCCTGAGCACCACCTCCTTGAGACTCTGCTATCATTAATAAATGTAGCTGCATTTCTTTCAAAAATGACGTATTTGCCTTTCAATTTAGTTGCACAGAAGTATAAGTTCTAGGAGAGAGGGTTTACCT